>NC_069505.1:286388091-286418091 GCF_027579735.1 Bombina bombina
CTGTAAAACAATGCACTTTATAGTAACAATATGAGAATTGCTAGCTTCATTGTCTGTGGACTCAAAATCTGTTTGGCTCCTCCAAATAAGCCAAGTAGCTATTGAAAAACAACTGCAGGAAACAAGATGTTAATTTGTTTTAAGACTTGGCTGATATGTTTGTTATTCAATAGCAACACAACAACATGTCTTGTAACTACACAGTGCTTACTGTCTCTTTAATGATGGTAAAAATAACCATCCTTAGGGGTCGATTTATCAAAGGCTTTGCAAGCCTTTCAACCCTCTACAACAGCAGGATCTCACAAGAGAACCTGCAGTCCGTAGTTAACAAGCAGCGGTCATCAGACTGCTGCTTTCATAACCTTTCGCCACCTCTAAGGTGGCAAATTTCAATCTTCTCGTTCTCATCCGACCGCGGAGATTGACAGCTTCTGCCAGTGCGTGATTGGCTGTGCACGGGCAGGGGGCGGGATTGTTTGTGAGTGCAAAATAGTGCTCGTGTGCAATGCTGAATCCCGCCAGGGGAATTCAGCCCGCCAGAGGCAAGCTGCGGCGGACAAGGACACGTATATACACCCCTGTCTGCCACAGCTTAATAAATCAACCCCTTAGTACATGTCACTTAGGAGTCCTATACAGTTAGGCTCATTGAGTTCTTATTACGGGCTGGTGACATTTCAGGATTTCACTAATAATAGGAAAAGGGGGACATAATCATTTTAACCACTTGTGTCCAGGAAATATGGCTCCATGAGGGATTTGTCTAAACTGGCAGGGCTTGTTCAGTAACATTAGGCCTCATTGGTCCAGGAGATGACAATAACTGGGGGGGCATGAAGTAAGCATCTCACGCAAAGCGTACAAGTGAACTTCCTTTAAAGGGACACTAAACCCAAATGTTTTATTTCATGATTCAGATAGCGCATGCAATTTTAAGCAACTTTCTAATTTACTCCTATTATCAAATTTTCTTTGTTCTCTTGCTATCTTTATTTGAAATGCAGGAATGTAAGCATAGGAGCCGGCCCATTTTAGGTTCAGAACCTTGGATAGCACTTGCTTATTGGTGGCTACATTTAGCCACCAATACACATCCATCAGCAAAAATGTTTCTAGTAAAATGTATTGCTGGTTCTAAACAGCATATGCAGATATACTGTGAGGATCCGTGCACCAGTATTTAAGCTTAGAGGAGAGAGAGAGAGTGGTATGTATTGCTTTTGTGGAAACATAATTTGTGTCATACAAGCCACTGCTGATTGTGTAGGAAGGTGTAGTATTTGAATACTGGTGCACAGGCCCACACATCATACGTGCATATGCCGCTGAAAAATAGAAACAACTTGTACTAGAAGCATTTTTTCTTAAGGAAGTATTTTACACAAATTCTTATATTTAAAACTGAAATGCACCTATGCACATTTTAATTTTGACCTTTCTATCTCTTTAATTAGCTAATGGTAAAAAAAAGTACAGATCTCTAAACTGGCCAATCCAAAAGGCACCTCCATCTATGAAGGCTTATTTGTGCGCAGCTACTGTTTGTCACTTATAGCTTTCCCAAAGATACAATCCAAACCATCTTATTCTATTGTATTCTAGGATTGTGGCCCTAATATAATTATTATTATTATTCTTTATTTATAAAACGCCAACAGATTCTGCAGCGCTGGCCATGGGTAACAAAGATAAAAGGACAGAAAAATATGAGACACCAGACAAACAAACAAATACAGGGGGAATTGGGGGGGGCCCTGTTCCCGTGGGAACTTACAATTTAGATACAATGTACTTCAAGTCACTGAACCCCACTAATACCTTGCCTGATCTCTATCTGTCCCTCTAGTCCCCTGCTTCATTCTGTTGCTAAATTTCACATCTCACTAACTAATGTACTTCTGCCGGACCGCCACTTGAAAAAATAATGAACCCTTGGGATTTTTCATTATAAATGCATCTTCGACATAACGTTTTTCATGTAAAAAATAATTTAACATCCTTAAAGAGTGCTCTTTCATATACATCAAACAATGTTATAGAGTTTACTGTCCCTTTAAATTCTAGATCCTACAAATTAGTTTTTTTATTTCATATATCATTAGTCATTTAGAGCTCTAGATTATTAGATCTGTTATTAATTATTGTACTATCTGTGATTTCCCTGAAGCTGTCTACCAATATCAGAGATTAATATATGAAACAAAACAGGCCCAATAATTAACCCCTGAGGCACTTTCCTAATATCTGCTACATCCTTGTAAAATCAGAAGTGTGTTTGTCTTTAAATGACTAATTAAGGACTTTGAGCAGGTTTTATTACTATGTTATATGGCATTTATATGTATAATGTGCACAAACACTAAATTATGACCACATGTCTGTACTTAAAGGGACATAAAACCCAAGTTATTTCTTTTGTGATTCAGATAGAACATACAATTTTAAACAACTTTCCTTTGTACGTCTATTATTAAATGGTCTTTGTTTTCTTGTTGTCCTTTGCTGAAAAGCAGTAAGTTAAGTTCAGGAGCGTGCACGTATCTGCAGCACTATATGGTAGCAGTTTTGCAACAATGTCATACATTAGCAAGAGCAATAGATGGCAGCACTATTTCCTGTTATGTAGCGCTCCAGGCATGTGTACGCTATCTATCTAGATATCTCTTCAACAAAAAAACAACATGAGAACAAAGCTAATTTGATAATTAAAGTAAATCAGAAATTGTTTTAAAATTGTATTTCTTATTTGAATTATGAAAGAAAAAATGTGGTTTTCATGTCCCTTTAAGGGCTCATTAAAATAGTCCCTGGAGCTCCTGCTGATTGCTTATGGTTGTAGTTAAAAATAAACTTTCATGATTCAGATAGAGCATGTAATTTTAAACAACTTTCCAATTTACTTGTATCATCAAATGTGCATTGTTTTCTTGGTAATCTTATTTGAAAGCTAAACCTAGGTAGGCTCATATGATAATTTCTAATCCCTTGAAGCCCGCCTCTTATCACATGCTTTATTATTTGCTTTTCACACCAGGGGAGTGCTAGTTCATGTGAGCCATATAGATAACATTGTGCTCACGCCCGTGGCTTGTGGCAGACACTGCACTAATTGACTAAAATGAATGTCAATCGATAATAAATAAAATATAACAAAGATAGATAGGGTACAGCGCTAGACCAATCCTACTATGCCTAACTATGGTAATTGTCTCCTCCCTAGACCAGTGTTTTTCAACTAGTGTGCCGTGAGAGATCCTCAGGTGTGCCATGGCAGACTGACAACAGTGTGACATATTTTTTAAACTTTGCTTGTTTTTTACAACCAGTGCAGGGGTAGTTTGTAGGAGGCATGGCATAACAACACAATACATACAGTATGTGTGTGTGTGTATGTGTATATATATATATATGCTGTATTAGGCTACAATGTGTGATTTTTTTTTAAATTTTGGGATGGTGGTGTGCCACAGGATTTTTTAATGTAAAAAAGTGTGCCACGGCAAAAAAAAGGTTAAAAATCACTGGGAATTCAAAAAATATAAATCAATAAAGCAATAGGTATACAGGGAGTGCAGAATTATTAGGCAAATGAGTATTTTGACCACATCATCCTCTTTATGCATGTTGTCTTACTCCAAGCTGTATAGGCTCGAAAGCCTACTACCAATTAAGCATATTAGGTGATGTGCATCTCTGTAATGAGAAGGGGTGTGGTCTAATGACATCAACACCCTATATCAGGTGTGCATAATTATTAGGCAACTTCCTTTCCTTTGGCAAAATGGGTCAAAAGAAGGACTTGACAGGCTCAGAAAAGTCAAAAATAGTGAGATATCTTGCAGAGGGATGCAGCACTCTTAAAATTGCAAAGCTTCTGAAGCGTGATCATCGAACAATAAAGTGTTTCATTAAAAATAGTCAACAGGGTCGCAAGAAGCGTGTGGAAAAACCAAGGCGCAAAATAACTGCCCATGAATTGAGAAAAGTCAAGCGTGCAGCTGCCAAGATGCCACTTGCCACCAGTTTGGCCATATTTCAGAGCTGCAACATCACTGGAGTGCCCAAAAGCACAAGGTGTGCAATACTCAGAGACATGGCCAAGGTAAGAAAGGCTGAAAGACGACCACCACTGAACAAGACACACAAGCTGAAACGTCAAGACTGGGCCAAGAAATATCTCAAGACTGATTTTTCTAAGGTTTTATGGACTGATGAAATGAGAGTGAGTCTTGATGGGCCAGATGGATGGGCCCGTGGCTGGATTGGTAAAGGGCAGAGAGCTCCAGTCCGACTCAGACGCCAGCAAGGTGGAGGTGGAGTACTGGTTTGGGCTGGTATCATCAAAGATGAGCTTGTGGGGCCTTTTCGGGTTGAGGATGGAGTCAAGCTCAACTCCCAGTCCTACTGCCAGTTTCTGGAAGACACCTTCTTCAAGCAGTGGTACAGGAAGAAGTCTGCATCCTTCAAGAAAAACATGATTTTCATGCAGGACAATGCTCCATCACACGCGTCCAAGTACTCCACAGCGTGGCTGGCAAGAAAGGGTATAAAAGAAGAAAATCTAATGACATGGCCTCCTTGTTCACCTGATCTGAACCCCATTGAGAACCTGTGGTCCATCATCAAATGTGAGATTTACAAGGAGGGAAAACAGTACACCTCTCTGAACAGTGTCTGGGAGGCTGTGGTTGCTGCTGCACGCAATGTTGATGGTGAACAGATCAAAACACTGACAGAATCCATGGATGGCAGGCTTTTGAGTGTCCTTGCAAAGAAAGGTGGCTATATTGGTCACTGATTTGTTTTTGTTTTGTTTTTGAATGTCAGAAATGTATATTTGTGAATGTTGAGATGTTATATTGGTTTCACTGGTAAAAATAAATAATTGAAATGGGTATATATTTGTTTTTTGTTAAGTTGCCTAATAATTATGCACAGTAATAGTCACCTGCACACACAGATATCCCCCTAAAATAGCTAAAACTAAAAACAATCTAAAAACTACTTCCAAAAATATTCAGCTTTGATATTAATGAGTTTTTTGGGTTCATTGAGAACATGGTTGTTGTTCAATAATAAAATTAATCCTCAAAAATACAACTTGCCTAATAATTCTGCACTCCCTGTAGAAGGCGCTAAAAAGCTGTAGGATTTATAGATATGTAATATCACCTTATATAAAATAGATTGATGTCACCTTATATAAAATATATAAATGAGCCAGTATTATTATGAAATGAAATCGCAATTTTAATAATCTATATAAAAATCTAAATAAAACTAAAACCAATCAATGATTAAAACACAAAATTCAGATATAAGATCAAGATCTCACAAACGGCTAAAACATATATATGTCATTACCAGATAAACATTCACACTACTCATTCAACATAACACTCTCTCAGAATCCTATGACACATAACATGTGTGGCAATAATATATAAATGCCAGTATCGTAAGTGTCCAGCTGTTACTGTCTCTTATGGGGATCCCCAACTAAGATTCTTATGGATTCAGAAGTAAATATGGGTTAGTGTCCTGACAGAGTTGTGGTCTGAAGCAGTTCTGCTGAGTGGAGCCTAAGGGAAATACGTACCTGCTGAAAAGGTATTGGAGCAACAGCGAATCACCTGTATAGACAGAGTATTTAAAGACTGAAGATGCAGGAAGTGGTATCTTGACAAAGACCATGAAAGGGGTTGAAACGCGTAGAGGACTATCCTGCCATTTATTGTGGGCTGTTTGAAATTTGTAGCTAAGCTGAACTCTGCGTACCCTGGTGTACTGAAGTGCAGAGGATTGTCTGGATACATCCATGGAATTACTTGCGCAAGTAGTCACCTAGGATCCGGGAACCGGTTGACGTCACTAACGGAGATTTGAACGCCAGAAACCGAAGGAGAAGCCTTAGTGTCGGGTCAGGTGAGGAGGCCAACAAGTAGACACTTAGAGGAGGTAAGAGAGCCTCCCAGCTCCATTCAGTATCATAGACTGTTCCAATCACTCATACAGCGGTAAGGGAAGGAGTTAAACCACTTTGATCTGTAGCCGCATTAAATAGGAGCTACTGAAGGTGAAGCGAGGACACTGACAGCCGGGGGCACACATACAAGTAACTTGTGTTGGAGAACTGTAGATAATCTAGCCCATATTTACTTCTGAATCCATAAGAATCTTAGTTGGGGATCCCCATAAGAGACAGTAACAGCTGGACACTTACTATACTGGCATTTATATATTATCGCCACACATGTTATGTGTCATAGGATTCTGAGAGAGTGTTATGTTGAATGAGTAGTGTGAATGTTTATCTGGTAATGACATATATATGTTTTAGCCATTTGTGAGATCTTGATCTTATATCTGAATTTTGTGTTTTAAACATTGATTGGTTTTAGTTTTATTTTGATTTTTATATAGATTATTAAAATTGCGATTTCATTTCATACTAATACTGGCTCATTTATATATTTTATATAAGGTGACATCAATCTATTTTATATAAGGTGATATTACATATCTATAAATCCTACAGCTTTTTAGCGCCTTCTATACCTATTGCTTTATTTATTTATAATAAATAAAATGTCATGTGATCAAGGGGCTGTCAGAAGATGCTTAGATACAAGTTAATCACAGAGGTAAAACATATATTAATATAACTGTGGGTAATAAAGGGATTATCTATCTTATAAAACAATAAAAATTCTGGTGTAAACTGTCCCTTTAACCTCTCAAGTAGGGCTGTGACTGTAATAAACATATATAAGTGTCATTATGTACAATTAAGTCATCTGAAGTAAGCGTGACAGCGAGTTCTTGTGCAACTGGTAATGGGAAAAGCAGCGACACGCCCAAAATGGCTTCACAGATGAGTTTAAATCATACGTATGTCTAATTCTAACAGGCACTTGATTTTCCTGATTAGAGGGCAGAATATGTTGGACCAGTAAATACCGTAGATTTGCACAAACAACAAATGCATGATAAAAAGACAATGCAATAGCACTTAGTATGAACTTCAAATGAGTAGTAAATTTGTTTCTAAGAAATGTAATAGTTATGTCTATTTCTACTCCTCCTGTATCATGTGACAGCCATCAGCCAATCACAAATGCATATACGTATATTCTGTGTATTTTTGCACATGCTCAGTAGGAGCTGGTGACTCCAAAAGTGTCAATATAAAAAGACTGTGCACATTTTGTTAATGGCAGTAAACTAGAAAGTTGTTTAAAATTGCTGCTCTATCTGATTCATACAAGTTTAATTTTGACTTGAGTGTCCCTCATGTAATTATCCAGAAGGATACAAAGTATGGCTAACCTCTTTGGCATTCAAGGGGTTAATCACGAGGTATCTTCAGCTTGTTGCCTGGGGAAAGTGACATTCTTGTATTATTTCTAAGCAAATTCCTCTCTTAAATAAATTTAACCCCTGATAAAAAGACTAAACCGGTAGTCAAAGCTGTGCTCCTGTGCCTCGCCAGATGAGGATGCACTTACAGAGCCAAACAGGCGCAGGCATACATGAGTATGCTCCAGTCACTGGCTGTATCTTCATCTGAAAAAAAGATAGGAATTTGTTAAAAGCAAAAAATGCTGTAAAAGAGGATTTTATATTCCCACTAGTTCATTAAATGATTCTATGAATTAGGGGGTGTAGATAAATTACTGATACAAGAACAATAGTGTAGGCTGCATGTAGCCTATTTAGGCACTAGACTTGCTAAGAGCATAGCTGGGTTTTTCATGACACAAAATAAGTGTTCACCAAGCGGCACTTAATAAAGTTATATCACTTTTTTATTTGATTCCCACTGCTAGTTTCCGTGTGCAGGAGTTCCCTCTAGCAGTTGGTCACTGGGGAGCTGCACAGCCATTTAACCCTAAACTGTAACTGGTTGTGAGCAGAAGAGAGAATGTGACCCTCTCAGAGCTGTGCAGGTAGCCAGAGGTGGGCACACAGACCCTGAGACAAACAAACATATCTGTATCCAGTGCACCAAATTAGTATTCATTGGGTAGACCACTGCAATATTCGGAGAAACTCTCACCGCTTTACACACGGTTCCTGTGAGCTATTGAGCTTTTAAACCCTGTTTCTAATTGTGGTATTATTTTTCTTTTGGTGTCAATATTTGTGCTCTCAGTGACTTTTATTCTTTTCAATTGTGGAATAAATGTATCTGTGATCGCCAGTTCCTGTTTTGCTGAAGTAATTTATAAAGAAAGCGCAATTTCTTTGAGGTTGTGTAGAGCAAGGCCACTTGAGTGGAGTGTGTTTTAACAAGAGTTTTTATTTGGGCTCTATTTGACACTGTGTTGCACTATTGCTTGTCTTTCTCTCTTTGAGGTTAACTACAAGCAAGTTGCAACTATTGGATATAAATTTCCTCTTACATTGAGTCCTGTTGTAGCACAGCATTAAGACTATAGGTTAGGAATCTTAAAGGGTTCAATCCTTAGAAGGTTAATTACAAGCAACTTGCAACTTTGGACGTTTCCCACTTACACCAGAGTCACTTAAAGGTTTATTTATATTTATTTACACAAGGATGTTATGTGCACAATTTATTTTCACATTGTTTTTTTGTGTCTTTTTTTTTTCATTTTAATTATATTATTTTTGTGAATATACACTGATTATGTTTGAATTATATCTTTTATATCATAATGTACAGAGAGGAGTCAGGAGTTGTACACATAGAAATACATAGCTGGTGTGCCTGCTGCTTTGTGTATCTGTAAATCACTAGTGAGTATGCAGCTTTGTGTATCTATAAATCACTAGTAAGTCTGCTGCTTTGTGTATCTGTAAATCACTAATGAGTCTGCTGCTTTGTGTATCTGTAAATCACTAATGAGTCTGCTGCTTTGTGTATCTGTAAATAACTAGTGAGTCTGCTGCTTTGTGTATCTGTAAATCACTAGTGAGTCTGCTGCTTTGTGTATCTGTAAATCACTAGTAAGTCTGCTGCTTTGTGTATCTGTAAATCACTAATGAGTCTGCTGCTTTGTGTATTTGTAAATCACTAGTGAGTCTGCTGCTTTGTGTATCTGTAAATCACTAATGAGTCTGCTGCTTTGTGTATCTGTAAATCACTAGTGAGTCTGCTGCTATATGTATCTGTAAATCACTAGTGAGTCTGCTGCTTTGTGTATCTGTAAATCACTAATGAGTCTGCTGCTTTGTGTATCTGTAAATCACTAATGAGTCTGCTGCTTTGTGTATCTGTAAATCACTAATGAGTCTGCTGCTATATGTATCTGTAAATCACTAATGAGTCTGCTTCTATATGTATCTGTAAATCACTAGTGAGTCTACTGCTTTGTGTATCTGTAAATCACTAGTGAGTCTGCTGTTTTGTGTATCTGTAAATCACTAGTGAGTCTGCTGTTTTGTGTATCTGTAAATCACTAGTAAGTCTGCTGCTTTGTGTATCTGTAAATCACTAATGAGTCTGCTGCTTTGTGTATTTGTAAATCACTAGTGAGTCTGCTGCTTTGTGTATCTGTAAATCACTAATGAGTCTGCTGCTTTGTGTATCTGTAAATCACTAGTGAGTCTGCTGCTATATGTATCTGTAAATCACTAGTGAGTCTGCTGCTTTGTGTATCTGTAAATCACTAATGAGTCTGCTGCTTTGTGTATCTGTAAATCACTAATGAGTCTGCTGCTTTGTGTATCTGTAAATCACTAATGAGTCTGCTGCTATATGTATCTGTAAATCACTAATGAGTCTGCTTCTATATGTATCTGTAAATCACTAATGAGTCTGCTGCTATATGTATCTGTAAATCACTAATGAGTCTGCTTCTATATGTATCTGTAAATCACTAGTGAGTCTACTGCTTTGTGTATCTGTAAATCACTAGTGAGTCTGCTGCTTTGTGTATCTGTAAATCACTAGTGAGTCTGCTGCTTTGTGTATCTGTAAATCACTAGTGAGTCTGCTGTTTTGTGTATCTGTAAATCACTAGTGAGTCTGCTGCTTTGTGTATCTGTAAATCACTAGTGAGTCTGCTGTTTTGTGTATCTGTAAATCACTAGTGAGTCTGCTGCTTTGTGTATCTGTAAATCACTAGTGAGTCTGCTGTTTTGTGTATCTGTAAATCACTAGTGAGTCTGCTGCTTTGTGTATCTGTAAATCACTAGTGAGTGTTTTCATGTAGACTGTACCTTTATGCGTTCTTTGTGCACAAACACCCATTGCTTGCTCATTTTAAGTTAAAGGACCATTAAATACAGTGGATTTGCAGAATCAACAGATGCATGATAACAAGGCAATGCAATAGCACTAAGGGGTCGATATATCAAAGGCTTTCGCCAGCCTTTAGCCCGTACGGCTGCAGGTTCTCACACGAGAACCTGCATGCCGTATTTAACAAGCAGCGGTCATCAGGCTTTGCTAACCTCTTCACCACCTCTTGTTTGGCAAAATCCAATCTCCCCGGTCTTTTCTGACCAGGGAGATTGACAGCTCCTGCCCACGCACAGCCAATCACGCGGGGCGGGATTGCACGTGAGCGCAAA
This sequence comes from Bombina bombina, assembly GCF_027579735.1. Taxonomy (NCBI): domain Eukaryota; kingdom Metazoa; phylum Chordata; class Amphibia; order Anura; family Bombinatoridae; genus Bombina; species Bombina bombina. Next base: position 286,398,634 of record NC_069505.1, read on the forward strand.
ATAGCGCTCGTGTGCAATTCTGAATTCCTCCAGGAGAATTCAGACCGCCAGAGGCGAGCTGCGGCGGACAGGGGTGTATATATGCGCCTCTGTCTGCCTCAGCTTGATAAATCGCCCCCTTAGGTGCCTAATTATCAAGCTCCAAATGGTGCTTGATGTCCCTGTTTCCGCACAAGCCTTCAGGCTCGCCGGAAACAGCAGTTATGAAGCAGCGATCTAAAGACCACTGCTCCATAACTTGTCCGCCTGCTCTGAGGCCGCGGACATCAATCTGCCCGATCCTATACAATCGGGTTGATTGACAACCCTGCTAGCGGCCGATTGGTTCACAAGAACTGCTTGTGTAATGATAAATGCCAACAGCGTATGCTGTTGGCATTTATCAATGTGCGGTAGACATGATATGCTACATCGTATCATGTCCACTTGCACATTAATAAATAGGCCCTTAGTCTGAACAGCTAATGAGTAATATATTTTTTTTTTTTTTTACAAATTTCAAAGTGTATCATGTGACAGCCATTAGCAAATCACAAATGCATATACGTATATTCTGGGAATTCTTGCACATGCTCAGTAGGAGCTGATGACTCAAAAACTGTAAATATAAAAAGACTGTGCATGGAAATAAATTGGAAAGTTGTTTAAAATGGCTGCTCTATCTTAATAATGAAAGTTTCATTTTGACTTGAGTGTCCCTTTAAATGTGGACAGCAGTTTTCATGCAAACAATAGCTAAAAAAGGAGTAGAAAAACACAAGTAAAAAAGTCATCATATAAACATAATTCTGTGGCCGTTTTCTCCCTAATTCGCTGCCACTGAATGTGTTAACAGCATTAGACGTGAATATTGGGGAATATTAAATCCTCTGAGCTACCAATCAGCATTAATGAGTGCAGGAGATACAGAGTGAAGCTCACGTGCACTCACAGCGTGGGGTGAGCTGAATCAGTAGGCACGGTCCTTTCTTGGTGAGATTGTAAAATTAATCTCTGCCCCAAGCATTTTATTAAAATCTTACTCTATACTATTGGTCTGATTGTCAGGCTGGATCCCGAGTGGTGTTACAGAATTAGGCCCTTTCCCTCCAATGCAAAACAAGGCATCTTTTGTAATTCAATTACTCACAAATCCTTTAGTTTAACCCTCGGATGCCAGAGAGGGCTACATTGTGTTCTGCGGTAATGCTTTGCTTCTAGGCCTAGGCTGTTCTTTTCTTAAAAAAAACAAAGCCTTGCTAATTAACATACATTTGCATAAATAATGATATCACTGTTTTCCGGGGAGGCCATGATGGAAGGGGCAGGGTCACAGGTGTGTAGGGGCGGGATTAGTTGGTGGGTGTGTCTGGGTGGTTTATGGGCAGGTCTAAGGGAAATTCTGCAAATGGGGGGGGGGCATGGGTGGACAGAGCTTAGAATAAGGGACTGTCCTTGTCCAATAGGAAGAGTTGGTAAAATACCAGCTAGGGGGCATCTCTAGTTGCTGCTGTCTCTAGCAACCATGGGGTTAATTTTTTTAAACAGTGAAGGAATCAAAAGGTGAAGATTTTGTGATCTCCTGACTCTCCTCTGATAATTATCTGTGAATCGCTGTGGGTGTAATTTTATTATTGTTTATAAAAAATAGTAAAAAAAAACTGTACGAAACCAAAAAGTTCAACTTACATGAACAAAATCATTTTTTTTATGTACATACAGTACATATAATTTGTTATGTTTTATTAGATACATAAATTTGTATTTTCTCTACTATTTTACAAGGATGTGGTTATATCAGGCATAACATGAGGATATAGGGAATCCGAACCAGTTGGATTAGGATTGAGGTTTAAAGTGGATTCTGTGGCTCAACTTGTACAACTGATGGGGGGGGGGGGGGTTATTTCTTGGTACAACCCTTTAGAGTCTCTTTAGAGGCAACATGCAGAGAATTCTCACATGCAATAAAGGGACTGTGGCTAGTTGTTGTGTCATTAACTGAGTACCAGGACACCAGAGGCAGCAAAAAAGGGTCTAACAGTGAGTTCTGCCACTAAAGCTGGGACATATAATTACTATCATTAATTTATAAAGGGCGCGATCCGAAATAGATCGTAGTTTCAGCTCGCAACTCTAGCTATCCTATATACGGCGCCGTCAGATGCTAAAGTGCCGTAAATCGGATAAACTAGCGATGTCCAGAAATCTGACTAAGTTATAAAATCTCCCGTACTGTCTAACACGCCTCCCAAACATAGCCCGACATGGATACCCCTCTATCCCCCCTCACTCTCCTAATAATAAAATATTTATTAACCCCTAAACCGCCGCTCCCGGACCCCGCCGCACCTAATAAAGTTATTAACCCCTAAACCGCCGCTCCCGGACCCCGCCGCCACCTACATTAACTACCCCCTAATGTGAGCCCCTTACACCGCCGCCACCTACATTAACTACCCCCTAATGTGAGCTCCTACCCCGCCGCCAGCTATATTAACTACCCCCTAATGTGAGCTCCTACCCAGCCACCAGCTACATTAACTACCCCCTAACGTGAGCTCCTACCCCGCCGCCACCGATATTAAATTATTAACCCCTAATCTAATCCCCCTATACCACCGCCACCTATATTAAATTAATTAACCCCTAAAATACTAAACTATCCCTACCACTAAACGTAAGTCTAACCCTATAAAATCTCCCGTACTGTCTAACACGCCTCCCAAACATAGCCCGACACGGATACCCCTCTATCCGCTATCCCCCCTCACTCTCCTAATAATAATTTTTTTTATTAACCCCTAAACCGCCGCTCCCGGACCCCGCCGCACCTAATAAAGTTATTAACCCCTAAACCGCCGCTCCCGGACCCCGCTGCCACCTACATTAACTACCCCCTAATGTGAGCCCCTTACACCGCCGCCACCTACATTAACTACCCCCTAATGTGAGCTCCTACCCTGCCGCCAGCTATATTAACTACCCCCTAATGTGAGCTCCTACCCAGCCGCCAGCTACATTAACTACCCCCTAATGTGAGCTCCTACCCCGCCGCCACCGATATTAAATTATTAACCCCTAATCTAATCCCCCTATACCACCGCCACCTATATTAAATTAATTAACCCCTAAAATACTAAACTATCCCTACCACTAAACGTAAGTCTAACCCTGCAAATAGCCCTGAAAAGGGCTTTTTGCGTGGCATTACCCCAAAGTAAACAGCTCTATTGCCAGCCCTTAAAAGGGCTTTTTGCGGGCAATTGCCCTAAAGTAATCAGCTCTTTTACCAGCCCTTAAAAGGGCTTTTGGCGGGGCTTTGTCACAAAGTAATCAGCTCTTTTGCATCTAATCTAAATCCCCCTACACCGCCGCCACCTATAATAAATGTATTACCCCCTAATCTAATCCCCCTACACCGCCGCCACCTATATTAAATACATTACCCCCTAATCTAATCCCACTATACCGCCGCCACCTATATTAACTATATTAACCCTAATAATATTAGGGTTAATATTTATTATATTATATATATATTAACTATATTAACCCTAATTATATTAGGGTTAATATAGTTATTATATTATATATATATATATTAAGTATAATAACCCTATCTAACTCTAACACCCCTAACTAAATTCTTATTAAAATAAATCTAATTAATATTAATATTATTAGTTAAAATATTCCTATTTAAATCTAAATACTTACGTATAAAATAAACCCTAAGATAGCTACAATATAATTAATAATTACATTGTAGCTATTTTAGGGTTTATATTTATTTTACAGGTAACTTGGTATTTATTTTAATTAGGTACAATAGCTATTAAATAGTTAATAACTATTTAATAGCTACCTAGTTAAAATAATTACAAAATTACCTGTAAAATAAATCCTAACCTAAGTTACAAATACACCTACACTATCAATAAATGAAATAAACTACAAATATCTAAACTAAAATACAATTAAATACACTAAACTAAATTACAAAAAAAACAAACACTAAATTACAAAAAATAAAAAAATATTACAAGAATTTTAAGGTAATTACACCTATTCTAAGCCCCCTAATAAAATAATAAAGCCCCCCAAAATAAAAAAAATGCCCTACTCTATTCTAAATTAAAAATTAACCAGCTCTTTTACCAGCTTTTTGCGGGGCATGCCCCAAAGTAAACAGCTCTTTTGCCTGTAAAAAAAACACAATACAGCCCCCCCAACATTAAAACCCACCACCCACATACCCCTACTCTAAACCCACCCAAACCCCCTTAAAAAAACCTAACGCTAAGCCCCAGAAGATCTTTCTACCTTGAGTCGTCTTCACCCAGCCGGGCTGAACTCTTCATCCAATCCGGGCGATGTCTTCATCCAAGCGGCAAAGAAGTCTTCCATCCGGCGATGTCTTCATCCAAGCGGCAAAGAAGACGTCCTCCATCGGGGCAAAGTTTTCCTCCAAGCGGCATCTTCAATCTTCTTTCTTCAGCCCTCCGACGCGGAACATCCAGCTGGCCCGACGACTGAATGACGAATGAAGTTTCCTTTAAATTACGTCATCCAAGATGGCGTCCGTCGAATTCCGATTGGCTGATAGGATTCTATAAGCCAATCGGAATTAAGATAATAAAATCTGATTGACTGATTCAATCAGCCAATCAGATTCAAGTTCAATCCGATTGGCTGATCCAATCAGCCAATCAGATTGAGCTTGCATTCTATTGGCTGTTACGTTGCACGTATTTAACATTATTGCTTTCATATACCATTATGTATGTAACTCCACATCTGCCCTCCTATCCCACAGCTGCATTTTAGGAGTTTTAGGAGTATACCAACAGTCTGTGTAAAGGGTCTTTTCATATGCAGAGGAAGGAGGAGAGGGGGAGAGTCTGCAATTTCCCACTTGCAATGGGCTTTCCAGCTACCTTTTCAACATAGCTAAACTGAGAGCTTCTAAGTGTTACTGGATTGACCAATCTTCTACTCTGTCTGAGACGACACGGGTGATGTACCTCATCGTGGCTTTGTTTTCCAGCGGGTTGTTTGAGTCAGCCGAGCGGATCTGAAGTCTTGTCTTGAGTTTTATTGCACTGGATGTGCAAGGACGTTTGTGAGTATTTTGACCATCTTTGCTCACCTCTTTTGTAGAAAAGCATACCCAGGTAGGCTCAGGAGTAGCAATGCAGTACTGGGAGCTAGCTGCTGATTGGCGGCTGCACATATATGCCTCTTGTGATAGGCTTTTCCAATGTTTTTAGATAGCTATCAGTAGTGCATTGCTGTTCCTTCAACAAAAGATACCAAAGGACTGAAGCATATTTGATTTTAAAAAAAAAAGTAAATTGGGCATTTGTTTACAATTTTATGTTCTATCTGAATCATGAAAGAAAAATGTTGGGTGTCTCTTAAAGGGAAAAACAACTTTACGGTACACTGTCCCTTTATGTTCATTTACATACAATGATCATCAGGTCAGATGGACTGAAGAGCTTACGTTCTAAAGGAATAGGAACCATACATGTTCTTCACAAGGACGTGTCTGCAAAACCAGTTTCACCAGTTTACCAGCCTCTTAGAGTTGCTGCAGTAAACAGCTACCAGGAATGATTGATAAGGGCTGAGCTTGGTCACACCTGTGTATGCTTCTTCTGTGACATTGTGACACTGACATCTTACCGTGTCCCTCCTGGTCTCTCACTGTCTCTGCCTTCCTCGGCCTGGCAGAAAGCCCCGAATTGTAAACAGTTGTGCAGGGCCCTGATTGGCTGGCACGCAGTATTTAAAGTATCATATTACAGAGTTGCCTACACTCATCTACACTCAGGTGTAGATGGCTAAAACAATAAACCCTGGCTGTGCTATGGACCTTTTTATCCCACCTGTGTTCTGGGCTGTCAGCATTAACCTATGCAGGTACTCCCCGAGCTCATGCACCTGTTTGTGTTTATCCATGAGCTACCTAATATTTATCTTCACAATATAGCGCCACCATGAAATAATCAAGAAGCTATAGATCCCCAGAGAATATTCTGAGGCTTACTGGCAGGTTAAGTGAATTAAAACTAAAGCAAATTGCTGAAAAGAGTCAGCACTAGATAGGTGCCCCTCTCTATGAGAGCAACCCTAGGCAGCTATATGTGTTTTACCTACTTGTGTTGTACTGGGACAGAATCCTTGATCACTATCTCTTTACTTCTTAGACTATGGGAGATACAAGCCATGCACGTCTTGTAAGAATTGTGTTGTCTTTGCAAACTTACAAGTCTCTGATCAACAAGCTTTTTCATTGTTGTCTTTATCTATGCGCTTAAGAACATACAGACTAATAGCTTAAAGGTAGTTCACTGCTGTCACAGGTCTCTTCAATCACATGCAGAAGAACCTGCATACATACATATTTACATACATACATAGATATATACTCACATACATACATATATACTCACATACATACAAACATATATACTCACATACATACATATATACTCACATACATACAAACATACATATATACTCACATACATATATACTCACATACATACAAACATATATACTCACATACATACATATATACTCACATACATACAAACATATATACTCACATACATACAAACATATATACTCACATACATACAAACATATATACTCACATACATACATATATACTCACATACATACAAACATATATACTCACATACATACATATATACTCACATACATACAAACATATATACTCACATACATACAAACATATATACTCACATACATACATATATACTCACATACATACAAACATATATACTCACATACATACATATATACTCACATACATACAAACATACATATATACTCACATACATATATACTCACATACATATATACTCACATACATATTTACATACATATATACTCACATACATACATATATACTCACATACATATTTAAATACATATATACTCACATACATACATATATACTCACATACATACAAACATATATACTCACATACATACATATATACTCACATACATACAAACATACATATATACTCACATACATACAAACATACATATATACTCACATACATATTTACATACATATATACTCACATACATACATATATACTCACATACATATTTACATATATACTCACATACATATTTACATACATATATACTCACATACATACATATATACTCACATACATATTTACATATATACTCACATACATACATATATACTCACATACATACAAACATATATACTCACATACATACATATATACTCACATACATACATATATACTCACATACATACATATATACTCACATACATACAAACATACATATATACTCACATACATATATACTCACATACATATATACTCACATACATATTTACGTACATATATACTCACATACATACATACATACATACATATATACTCACATACATATTTACTCACATACATACATACATATATACTCACATACATGCAAGCATACATATATACTCACATACATATATACTCAAATACATATTTACATACATATATACTCACATACATACATACATATATACTCACATACATACATACAAACATACATATATACTCACACACATACTCACATACATATTTACATACATATATACTCACATACTTACGTATTTACATACATACATATATACTCACATACATACATATTTACATACATAATTACATACATACATATTTACATACATACATATATACTCATATACATACATATTTACATACATACATATATACTCACATACATACATATTTACATACATAATTGCATACATACATATTTATACAAGGAGTGCAGAATTATTAGGCAAATGAGTATTTTGACCACATCATCCTCTTTATGCATGTTGTCTTACTCCAAGCTGTATAGGCTCGAAAGCCTACTACCAATTAAGCATATTAGGTGATGTGCATCTCTGTAATGAGAAGGGGTGTGGTCTAATGACATCAACACCCTATATCAGGTGTGCATAATTATTAGGCAACTTCCTTTCCTTTGGCAAAATGGGTCAAAAGAAGGACTTGACAGGCTCAGAAAAGTAAAAAATAGTGAGATATCTTGCAGAGGGATGCAGCACTCTTAAAATTGCAAAGCTTCTGAAGCGTGATCATCGAACAATCAAGCGTTTCATTCAAAATAGTCAACAGGGTCACAAGAAGCGTGTGGAAAAACCAAGGTGCAAAATAACTGCCCATGAACTGAGAAAAGTCAAGCGTGCAGCTGCCAAGATGCCACTTGCCACCAGTTTGGCCATATTTCAGAGCTGCAACATCACTGGAGTGCCCAAAAGCACAAGGTGTGCAATACTCAGAGACATGGCCAAGGTAAGAAAGGCTGAAAGACGACCACCACTGAACAAGACACACAAGCTGAAACGTCAAGACTGGGCCAAGAAATATCTCAAGACTGATTTTTCTAAGGTTTTATGGACTGATGAAATGAGAGTGAGTCTTGATGGGCCAGATGGATGGGCCCGTGGTTGGATTGGTAAAGGGCAGAGAGCTCCAGTCCGACTCAGACGCCAGCAAGGTGGAGGTGGAGTACTGGTTTGGGCTGGTATCATCAAAGATGAGCTTGTGGGGCCTTTTCGGGTTGAGGATGGAGTCAAGCTCAACTCCCAGTCCTACTGCCAGTTTCTGGAAGACACCTTCTTCAAGCAGTGGTACAGGAAGAAGTCTGCATCCTTCAAGAAAAACATGATTTTCATGCAGGACAATGCTCCATCACACGCGTCCAAGTACTCCACAGCGTGGCTGGCAAGAAAGGGTATAAAAGAAGAAAATCTAATGACAATGCCTCCTTGTTCACCTGATCTGAACCCCATTGAGAACCTGTGGTCCATCATCAAATGTGAGATTTACAAGGAGGGAAAACAGTACACCTCTCTGAACAGTGTCTGGGAGGCTGTGGTTGCTGCTGCACGCAATGTTGATGGTGAACAGATCAAAACACTGACAGAATCCATGGATGGCAGGCTTTTGAGTGTCCTTGCAAACAAAGGTGGCTATATTGGTCACTGATTTGTTTTTGTTTTGTTTTTGAATGTCAGAAATGTGTATTTCTGAATGTTGAGATGTTATATTGGTTTCACTGGTAAAAATAAATAATTGAAATGGGTATATATTTGGTTTTTGTTAAGTTGCCTAATAATTATGCACAGTAATAGTCACCTGCACACACAGATATCCCCCTAAAATAGCTAAAACTAAAAACAAACTAAAAACTACTTCCAAAAATATTCAGCTTTGATATTAATTAGTTTTTTGGGTTCATTGAGAACATGGTTGTTGTTCAATAATAAAATTAATCCTCAAAAATACAACTTGCCTAATAATTCTGCACTCCCTGTATATATATATATATATATATATATATATATATATATATATATATATATATATATATATATATATATATATATATACATATACATATATACTCACATACATACATAGTTACATATATATATACTTACATATATACTAACATACATACATATTTACATACATAAATATATACTTACAAACATACATTTCTCTTGTAAGGTGTATCCAGTCCACGGATCACCCATTACCTGTGGGATATTCTCATTCCCAACAGGAAGTTGGGAATGAGAATATCCCACAAGTAATGGATGATCCGTGGACTGGATACACCACAAGAGAAATAAATTTATCAGGTAAGCATAAATTATGTTTTCTCTTGTAAGGTGTATCCAGTCCACGGATCATCCATTACTTGTGGGATATTCTCATTCCCAACTTCCTGTTGGGAATGAGAATATCCCACAAGTAATGGATGATCCGTGGACTGGATACACCACAAGAGAAATACATTTATCAGATAAGCATAAATTGTGTTATTTACATACATAAATACTTACATAGATACATATATACATATATACTTACATACATTAAATACATACATACATATATACTTACATACATATTTACATACATATATATATACCGTATTATTTATTTATAAAATATTTTACCAGGAAGGATACATTGAGAATTCTCTCGTTTTCAAGTATGTCCTGGGTCCATAAAACATTGCATTTATACAATAGGGTACAATAAAATACAAAAACAATATTAATACATAATATATGCAAAATATAACATGAAATATATAATAAACCATGACAGGTGCATTCTGTTTTGAGATATGTAGAGAGGGATCTCTTAAAGGATATTAGGCTTGGGGAAGGTTTTAAAGTGTGCGGGAGGTTGTTCAATAATTGTGGTGCTCTGTAGGAAAAGGAGGATTGATCTGCTTTCTTTTTTAAATGGGGCAGACTAAATAATGTTCTGGTACTGGATCGGAGGTTATGGTAGGTGGGAACAGCTGGAGAGAGCCTTCTGCTCAGGTAGGGTGGGAGCTTCCCAGAAAGTCTCTTAAACACAAGGCTGGAAAGATGGAGGGTGCGTCTGGATTCCAGCGACAGCCAGTTTAGTTCTTTTAGCATGTCACAATGGTAAATCCTGTTGTTACATTGTAGCATATATACTTACATACATACATATTTTCATACATACATTAAATACATACAAATATACTCATATACAAGAACACAATGTAGGGAGCTGTTGTTTTAGGCTGTTGCACAATTCACCTTTCATATTCCAGACTTCAGGACACCATAATGATTTTTATTGTGTCCATCACTTAAAAACTATAGAATGTAAATCGCAGATAAACACACAAATGTATTGTTAAAGTAATAAAAATGTAAATGCTGAATAACACTCAAAAGAGCAGAATTGCTGTAAAAACCTGATGTGATTGATCTATACTATAATTCGCACAAGATGACACATAAACCAGCAGTTTACAGCTTGATAAATGAAACCCAAAATGTTCTGTTTATTATCTCCTTCTTGCAAAGCATGCACACCTCTTGTTTTAGTGCAGCCACCATAGGTAAATACCCTCAAATGTACATAGATACATATTTGCTTACATACATAAATATATACTTACATACATATATACTTATATACATACATACATATATATACTTACATATATACTTATATACATACATATATACTTACATACATACAAATATACTTACATACATATATACATACATGCATATATACATATATATATATATATATATATATATATATATATATATATATATATATATATATACACAGTCGTATGCAAAAGTTTAGGCACCCCTGACAATTTCCATGATTTTCATTTATAAATAATTGGGTGTTTATATCAGCAATTTCATTTTGATCTATCAAATAATTGAAGGACACAGTAATATTTCAGTAGTGAAATTAAGTTTATTGGATTAACAGAAAATGTGCAATATGCATCAAAATGAAATTAGACAGGTGCATACATTTGGGCACCCTTGTCATTTTGTTGATTTGAATACCTGTAACTACCTAGCACTGATTAATTGGAACACACAATTGGTTTGGTGAGCCCATAAAGCCTTGAACTTTATAGACTGGTGCATCCAATCATAAGAAAAGGTATTTAAGGTGGCCAATTGCAAGTTGTTGTTCTCTTTGACTCTGAAGAGTGACAACATGGGGGCCTCAAAACAACTCTCAAATGACCTGAAAACAAAGACTGTTCAACATTATGGTTTAGGTGAAGGCTACAAAAAGCTATTGCTGAGATTTAAGCTGTCAGTGTCCACTGTGAGGAACATAGTGAGGAAATGGAAGACCACAGGCACAGTTCTTGTTAAGGCCAGAAGTAAAATATCGGAAAGGCAAAGGATGGTGAGAACGGTCAAAAACAGCCCACAGACCACCTCCAAAGACCTACAACATCATCTTGCTGCAGATGGTGTCACTGTGCATCGGTCAACAATTCAGCGTATGGGTGCGTGAGGTATGCAAACGCACATTTGGACAAGCCAGCTTCATTTTGGAAGAACGTGCTGTGGACTGATAAAACAAATATTGAGTTATTTGGTCATAACAAGGGGCGTTATGCATGGCGGCAAAAGAACACAGCGTTCCAAGACAAACACTTGTTACCCACAGTAAAATTTGGTGGATGTTCCATCATGCTGTGGATTTGTGTTGAGGGTTGGATGGATTCCACTCTATCAGCAGATACTTGAGAATAATGTTGAGGAATCAAAGTTGAAGTTACGCCGGAGCTGGATATTTCAACAAGACAAGACCCAAAACACTGCTCAAAATCTATTCTGGCATTTATGCAGAGGAACAAGTACAATGTTCTGGAATAGCCATCCCTGTCCCAGACCTGAATATCATTGAAAATCTGTGGGGTGATTTGAAGCAGGATGTCCATGCTCGGCAACCATCAAACCTAACTGAACTGGAGATGTTTTGCAAGGAGGAATGGTCCAAAATACCTTTATCCAGAATCCAGACACTCATTACAGGCTATAGGAAGTGTCTAGAGGCTGTTATTTCTGCTAAAGGAGGCTCTACTAAATGTTGATGCAATATTTCTGTTGGGGTGCCCAAATTTATGCACCTGTCTAACTTCGTTTGGATGCATATTGCACATTTTCTGTTAATCCAATAAACCTCATTTCACTACTGAAATATTACTGTGTCCTTCAGTTATTTGATAGATCAAAATGAAATTGCTGATCCAAACACCCAATTATTTATAAATGAAAATCATGGAAATTGTCAGAGGTGCCTAAACGTTTGCATACGACTGTGTGTGTGTATATATATATATATATATATATATATATATATATATATATATATATATATATATATATATATATATATATTGACAAAAGTATAAGCATAGAGACAAGACCTGGTGTTGATCCCTGTAGTCCCACGCCACAAAAGCCAGCACTCGTGGATCAACACCAGGTCTTGTCTCTATGCTTATACTTTTGTCTACATTTATCTTGGCCGTGCATTCGAGTGGTTGCTACATTGGTGAGTGCTGATCTTTTTTGTAAATCTTGTTATCTATTTGGATCTTGCACCCAATTGGGTCTATCTGGCCCTTTAAGTGGGATCTTTTGAGATTCCTGGATGTGACTTGTGGATATTATTTTGGGCATTCATTATAACAGTCCAGTAAAGCCCTGTCTACGGTACTCTATTGGGGATTGGCTGTTACTTTATTCTGCAGTGTGCTATAAATAGGGATATGAATACAGAGACTGCCACCACGATGTTATCCCAAGAGGATCCTTATGAGGCAATAGAAGATTTTGCATATACGGATGATGATGCACTCCGCATCAGGTGCGAGGCGGACATGCAGGAGTTGGATGAGACGAAAGGTGAGACCCCACTTAATATTTATCACAAATTATTACATCTAGAAAAGAAAGAGGTTGATTACTACCTTCATGCAGTATATCTTTCAAAATACCATAAAGAAAAGTTTATACCAAGAGGTTTCAGAGTTAAAAACATTCCAACCTTAGGTAGAATTAATATGGATTTCTGCAGGCGATGGTGCGGAATCCTAAACAAATGCTCACATGATCTAATGCTTTTAGTAATTGAAGAAGTATCCAGATTAAAAGTGATAGTGAGAAATGACATTACACTCATTAAAGACAAACTCCTACATATATTAAGTAATGACTCTGAGACTGACTGGTTGAATAAATTGGCAACACAGGTTTCCAAATATAAACAAGAATTACTAACATTTAAAAATAAAAAATATAATACGGTCGAGAATGACTACAGAGACAGAAAGGTTTACAGATGGTTGTATGGGAAAAATGAGACTACTTACAACAAAAAGGGCAGGTTTTCTAAGAACAAACGTGTTAATTTTGACACTATTGACAGCAGTGGGGGTGACTCCTCAGGTAGTGAAATTACTAGCACAAAATTACTAGCACAAAAAACAGATGGTGGCAGTGGAGTATCCACAAGATTTTCACAGAGGCCCCCTTTACCTACAGCCACAGATCCAGACACTATAGGAGGGGGGGAGGAAACACCAAAAAAGTTGTAAATCGAAAAAAGAAACAATAGTGTACAATTTGAGTTCACGGAATTTGTCTGATGTAGAGCTTTCACTTCTTAACAAGGGTTTATCATTTATCCCTACTCCAAAAACTGATTTACTTGATATCCGTGTTGATTTGCACCGTTTCCAACGGCAACTAAAACTCATAGGCCTAGATTTAGAGTTTGGCGTTAGCCGTGAAAACCAGCGTTAGAGGCTCCTAACGCTGGTTTTAGGCTACCGCTGGTATTTGGAGTCACTCAAAATAGGGTCTAACGCTCACTTTCCAGCCGCGACTTTTCCATACCGCAGATCCCCTTACGTAAATTGCATATCCTATCTTTTCAATGGGATTTTTCTAACTCCGGTATTTAGAGTCGTTTCTGAAGTGAGCGTTAGACATCTAACAACAAAACTCCAGCCGCAGGAAAAAAGTCAGTAGTTAAGAGCTTTCTGGGCTAACGCCGGTTTATAAAGCTCTTAACTACTGTGCTCTAAAGTACACTAACACCCATAAACTACCTATGTACCCCTAAACCGAGGTCCCCCCACATCGCCGACACTCGAAAAAATTTTTTTAACCCCTAATCTGCCGACCGCCACCTACGTTATCCTTATGTACCCCTAATCTGCTGCCCCTAACACCGCCGACCCCTGTATTATATTTATTAACCCCTAATCTGCCCCCCTCAACGTCGCCTCCACCTGCCTACACTTATTAACCCCTAATCTGCCCACCGCAAAGCGCCGCCACCTACGTTATCCTTATGTACCCCTAATCTACTGCCCCTAACACCGCCGACCCCTGTATTATATTTATTAACCCCTAATCTGCCCCCCTCAACGTCGCCTCCACCTGCCTACACTTATTAACCCCTAATCTGCCGACCGCAAAGCGCCGCCACCTACGTTATCCTTATGTACCCCTAATCTGCTGCTCCTAACACCGCCGACCCCTATATTATATTTATTAACCCCTAATCTGCCCCCCACAACGTTGCCTCCACCTGCCTACACTTATTAACCCCTAATCTGCCGACCGGACCTGAGCGCTACTATAATAAAGTTATTAACCCCTAATCCGCCTCACTAACCCTATAATAAATAGTATTAACCCCTAATCTGCCCTCCCTAACATCGCCGACACCTAACTTCAATTATTAACCCCTAATCTGCCAACCGAATCTCGCCGCTATTCTAATAAATGTATTAACCCCTAAAGCTAAGTCTAACCCTAATACTAACACCCCCCTAAGTTAAATATAATTTAAATCTAACGAAATTAATTAACTCTTATTAAATAAATTATTCCAATTTAAAGCTAAATACTTACCTGTAAAATAAATCCTAATATAGCTACAATATAAATTATAATTATATTATAGCTATTTTAGGATTTATATTTATTTTACAGGTAACTTTGTATTTATTTTAACCAGGTACAATAGCTATTAAATAGTTAAGAACTATTTAATAGCTAAAATAGTTAAAATAATTACAAATTTACCTGTAAAAGAAATCCTAACCTAAGTTACAAATAAACCTAACACTAGACTATCAATAAATTAATTAAATAAACTACCTACAATTACCTACAATTAACCTAACACTACACTATCAATAAATTAATTAAATACAATTGCTACAAATAAATACAATTAAATAAACTAGCTAAAGTACAAAAAATAAAAAAGAACTAAGTTACAAAAAATAAAAAAATATTTACAAACATAAGAAAAATATTACAACAATTTTAAACTAATTACACCTACTCTAAGCCCCCTAATAAAATAACAAAGCCCCCCCAAAATAAAAAAATGCCCTACCCTATTCTAAATTACTAAAGTTCAAAGCTCTTTTACCTTACCAGCCCTGAACAGGGCCCTTTGCGGGGCATGCCCCAAGAAATTCAGCTCTTTTGCCTGTAAAAAAAAACATACAATACCCCCCCACATTACAACCCACCACCCACATACCCCTAATCTAACCCAAACCCCCCTTAAATAAACCTAACACTAAGCCCCTGAAGATCATCCTACCTTGTCTTCACCATACCAGGTTCACCGATCGGTCCAGAAGAGCTCCTCCGATGTCCTGATCCAAGCCCAAGCGGGGGGCTGAAGAGGTCCATGATCCGGCTGAAGTCTTCATCCAAGCGGGCCAGAAGAGGTCTTCCATCCGATTGAAGTCTTCATCCAAGCGGCATCCATCTGGAGCGAAGCGGCAGCATCCTGAAGACCTCCACCGCGGAACATCCATCCTGGCCGACGACTGAACGACGAATGACGGTTCCTTTAAATGACGTCATCCAAGATGGCGTCCCTCGAATTCCGATTGGCTGATAGGATTCTATCAGCCAATCGGAATTAAGGTAGGAATATTCTGATTGGCTGATGGAATCAGCCAATCAGAATCAAGTTCAATCCGATTGGCTGATCCAATCAGCCAATCAGATTGAGCTCGCATTCTATTGGCTGATCGGAACAGCCAATAGAATGCAAGCTCAATCTGATTGGCTGATCGGATCAGCCAAACGGATTGAACTTGATTCTGATTGGCTGATTCCATCAGCCAATCAGAATATTCCTACCTTAATTCCAATTGGCTGATAGAATCCTATCAGCCAATCGGAATTCGAGGGACGCCATCTTGGATGACGTCATTTAAAGGAACCGTCATTCGTCGTTCAGTCGTCGGCCAGGATGGATGTTCCGCGGTGGAGGTCTTCAGGATGCTGCCGCTTCGCTCCAGATGGATGCCGCTTGGATGAAGACTTCAATCGGATGGAAGACCTCTTCTGGCCCGCTTGGATGAAGACTTCAGCCGGATCATGGACCTCTTCAGCCCCCCGCTTGGGCTTGGATCAGGACATCGGAGGAGCTCTTCTGGACCGATCGGTGAACATGGTATGGTGAAGACAAGGTAGGATGATCTTCAGGGGCTTAGTGTTAGGTTTATTTAAGGGGGGTTTGGGTTAGATTAGGGGTATGTGGGTGGTGGGTTGTAATGTTGGGGGGGTATTGTATGTTTTTTTTTACAGGCAAAAGAGCTGAATTTCTTGGGGCATGCCCCGCAAAGGGCCCTGTTCAGGGCTGGTAAGGTAAAAGAGCTTTGAACTTTAGTAATTTAGAATACGGTAGGGCATTTTTTTATTTTGGGGGGCTTTGTTATTTTATTAGGGGGCTTAGAGTAGGTGTAATTAGTTTAAATTTGTTGTAATATTTTTCTTATGTTTGTAAATATTTTTTTATTTTTTGTAACTTAGTTCTTTTTTATTTTTTGTACTTTAGCTAGTTTATTTAATTGTATTTATTTGTAGCAATTGTATTTAATTAATTTATTGATAGTGTAGTGTTAGGTTAATTGTAGGTAATTGTAGGTAGTTTATTTAATTAATTTATTGATAGTCTAGTGTTAGGTTTATTTGTAACTTAGGTTAGGATTTCTTTTACAGGTAAATTTGTAATTATTTTAACTATTTTAGCTATTAAATAGTTCTTAACTATTTAATAGCTATTGTACCTGGTTAAAATAAATACAAAGTTACCTGTAAAATAAATATAAATCCTAAAATAGCTATAATATAATTATAATTTATATTGTATCTATATTAGGATTTATTTTACAGGTAAGTATTTAGCTTTAAATTGGAATAATTTATTTAATAAGAGTTAATTAATTTCGTTAGATTTAAATTATATTTAACTTAGGGGGGTGTTAGTATTAGGGTTAGACTTAGCTTTAGGGGTTAATACATTTATTAGAATAGCGGCGAGATTCGGTCGGCAGATTAGGGGTTAATAATTGAAGTTAGGTGTCAGCGATGTTAGCGAGGGCAGATTAGGGGTTAATACTATTTATTATAGGGTTAGTGAGGCGGATTAGGGGTTAATAACTTTATTATAGTAGCGCTCAGGTCCGCTCGGCAGATTAGGGGTTAATAAGTGTAGGCAGGTGGAGGCGACGTTGTGGGGGGCAGATTAGGGGTTAATAAATATAATATAGGGGTCGGCGGTGTTAGGGGCAGCAGATTAGGGGTACATAGGGATAATGTAAGTAGCGGCGGTTTACGGAGCGGCAGATTAGGGGTTAATAATAATATGCAGGGGTCAGCGATAGCGGGGGCGGCAGATTAGGGGTTAATAAGTGTAAGGTTAGGGGTGTTTAGACTCGGGGTACATGTTAGAGTGTTAAGTGCAGACGTAGGAAGGGTTACCGCATAGCAAACAATGGGGCTGCGTTAGGAGCTGAACGCGGCTTTTTTGCAGGTGTTTGGGTTTTTTTCAGCTCAAACAGCCCCGTTGTTTCCTATGGGGGAATCGTGCACAAGCACGTTTTTGAGGCTGGCCGCGTCCGTAAGCAACTCTGGTATCGAGAGTTGAAGCTGCGTTAAAAATGCTCTACGCTCCTTTTTTGGAGCCTAACGCAGCCTTTATGTGGACTCTAGATACCAGAGTTATTTTTATGGTGCGGCCAGAAAAAAGCCGGCGTTAGTTTTTCGGGTCGTTACCGACAAAACTCCAAATCTAGGCCAAAGAGTTTTTTAAAAATAGTGTGGAGTATGAACCTAAACCATTTAAAGTTAGGAGTTCTTTTGAACCTCCTATTACTCACCCCACGATTAAAACATTCACACGTATGGTTAACACGGATATCAGTGCGAGTCAATCTCATTTTAACAATACATATGATAATCTCACCACAATGGAAAGAAGTGCTTTAAAAACTCTAACTGATGTGGTGTTAGATTATCATATGTATAGATGTGAAGCACTCAGACAATTAGAAGATGGTATAACCTACCGAAAGTTGACATTTAATCCTACTACCAAATTTAAAGAACAGGTTGACAAACTCTTGTGTATGTCTTTGGATGCAGGGTTTATTGATGAGGACACCTTTGGTTACCTAATGGTTGAGAACCCTATTTGTCCTATTTTGTATTTATTGCCCAAAATACACAAGAGTATGGTTAACCCACCAGGTCGTCCAATAGTATCAGCGAGGGGCTTGCTTCTCCAGCCTCTCGCTGAATACATTGATTACTTCCTGCAACCTGTTGTCCAATCGACTGATTCTTACCTGAGGGATTCTTCTGAACTCATACATCTTCTATCCCAGATGAATGACATACAGGTGGGTGACATTTTAGTCACATTGGATGTTGTTAATTTATATACCATTATCCCACATGTACATGGGATGGAGATGGTCAGGAGAATCCTATCGGGTAATTCTTACTACTGTGGCCCACCAGTGGAGTTCTTGTTGGAACTTTTGGAGCTCTGCTTAGCCAAAAACTACTTCCGATTTGAGAACACATTTTATTTGCAAGTACTTGGAACAGCTATGGGGTCTAATATGGCCCCATCCTATGCAAATATATATATGTCGATGTATGAACGGGAGCATATCTTTTTTGCTGAGCGGGGCTCCATTAGGTTCTTCAAGCGC
>NC_069505.1:286423091-286523091 GCF_027579735.1 Bombina bombina
GGTTGGCACTGAAACGTCATGGGATCGTTTTAATCTTTGAAAATTCTACAATAAAAGCTAAGTTTTATTTTTAAACCCAGTGAGTCCTATCTTATTAGTGACTGTTTATATATATATATATATATATATATATATATATATATATATACTTACATATATAAATATATACATACATGCAGGCATATATAGGTACCTAGATATATACAGGCATACATAGATACATAATACAGGCATACATATAACTAGGCAGGCATATATATAGGTACCTAGATATATACAGGCATACATAGATACATAATACAGGCATACATATAACTAGATGCATAAATACAGGCATATATATATATATATTTATACATACATACATATACAGATGCATATATAGATAGATAGATAGATAGATAGATAGATAGATAGATAGATAGATAGATAGATCGATAGATGCATACATACTGGCATACATATATAGAATACTGTGCAAAAGTCTTAGGCCACCATTCGATTTGTTGCTTTAGTCCATATATGACATATATACATGACCATATATAATTATTTATCAGTCTCCTTATTAGAATACAACCAGAAACTACAGGATATTTGTATGCAGTATTAAAAAAACTGAAAAAAATCAGAAAAAACTGCTTCTATAGACTAAAGTGGCAATTATTTAGTGTGACCTCCCCTTACACTTGAGTAATAGCAGGAACCTGGCTGGCTCTTGTAAACCTAAATGGAATCAAACCCTAATTATGTAATTGCTAACACCTGTATTTGTCCTACTATTCCATGTCAAAATGACTGCTGTGAAAAAGGTCTATTACACCAGGTTTGTGCAAGACACGCTTGTGCATTACATACACATGTTGTATGTGTTTAATTCATTGGAAACTTGCTAATAAGATCAACTTTCAATCACATCATTCCGTTCAAAATGCCAAAGATCACAGAATTAGACTATTGCATCATCAAGGCCACTCTCAAAGAGAAATCAGCAAACAAACTGGATACTCAAGATGTGGTATTCAAACTGTTATAAAGAAATTTGAAGAATTAGGAGTGGTCAAGGACAAAAAAAATGACTGGAAGGCCAAGAAAACTTTCAAAATCTGATGAGAAGTTTCTCAGAGTTTCTTCTTTGAGAGACCAAAAGAAGTCCAGCAAGGACCTGGCTCAGCATCTGACAGCTTCATCTGGATGCCAAGTTGACCCTTCTACAGTCCGAAGAAGCTTAATCAGGAATGGTGTTTGGGGAAGGGTAGCAGCCAAGAAACCGCTTTTTTTGGAAGGGGAACAGGGTGAAAAGGCTAAGATGCTAAATCCAAGTTTGACAGTTTTGTGTCCAGTCGTCGACAATATGTGAGAAGAGTTGGAGAGAGAAGGAAGAATGAGTGCTTGCAGCCTTCAGTGGAACATGGTGCAGGGTCTCTCCTGGTTTGGGGCTGAATTTCTGCCAGTGGTGTTGGCGATATTGTCCAAATTGATGGGATAATGAATGCTGAAGAGTACAGATAGCTTTTAATTCATCCTGCCATTCCTTCTGGAAAGCGCCTGATTGTGAATGATTTTATTTTTCAGCTCTTAAGCACACTGTTAATGCAGTGAAATCATATTTGGAAAGAAAACAGCTGATAAAACACTGACAGTTATGGAGTGGCCTCCACAGAGTCCAGACCTGAATATTATAGAGGCAGTATGGGATCACCTGGACAGAGAAAGAAATTAAAGACAACCTAAATCTAAAGAAGTACTCTGGGTACTGCTGAAAGAATCCTGGTATAATACACCAGAAGATTACTTCAGAAAACTTCAGCACAGTCTCCCCAAAAGGGCTCAAGATGTGCTTAGTGCCAAGGGAGGTCACACTAAATACTCACTTTTGCCAGAAGAAGCCATTTTGTTCTGAAAATTGTGATTTTTTTATATTTTGTATACGTATTTCCTGTATTTTCTGTTTGTATCTTAATAAAGAGACCGGAAAATAAATATGGATGGTCATAAAAATTTGCTAAAACAACAAGTCTAATGGTGGAATACATATATAGATACATACATACTGGCATACATATTTAGATACATACATACATACATGCATACATATATAGATAAAAACATACTGGGATACATATTCATAATACATATATAGATATACACACATATATATATATATATATATATATATATATATATATATATATATATATATATATATATATACATACATATATATACTTACATACAGATATAAATATATATATACATACATACTTGTATACATATATAGATACTTACATACATACATATAATATATATATATATATATATATATATATATATATATATATATACATACTGGGATATAAATATAGAGAGAGAGACTTCCATACATACATACATGCATACATACATATATAGATACATGCATGCAGGCAGACATACAAACATGCATACAATGGGCTTTATCATGGCATTCAGTTATAAGTAAGTGGCATGTGGGGCTGGCCCTAGCTCACAGTGTGAGAAATTGCTCAGCATTCACCTCTGTTTTCCTTGGTGAATATGTGTATAACAGTTGCACAGAAGCCATGTGCTCACTTCCTAATTTCATATACACAAATATGTGCTTAACCCCTTCTCTGCCACACAGACAATGCAATGTTTAGCAGAGCTCTCTGGTAGGCCAGGAGTTAATAACCCCAACTGATGCTATGCCCTAATAATGTGTGCCACCCCTGACAGCTGGTGACCCCATCACTGTGGGCAATAATCTCAAGCCTCACTAAAGTTTAGTGCATCTGGGTCATAACAGGAAGTTATCAATAGTTTTAAACCATTTCTGGCATTTTTGAGAACAGTTTTTAAAAAGTGTCTCATTTCTTTGTTTCTAAACAGGGAGAGATAAAGAGATTCAGGAAGCACTGTATTAAAAATTCATGCTGAGCACTTCTTTAAATAATTTATTTTTAGGGCAGAAATGTATTTTTCACTGATATGCAACAACTCTTAAAGCTGCAGTGTTTGCATTAATTGCTTATGTACAACACATTTTCTGTTACCTACTGTTATTCTTCTCTTTAAAATCACTTCCTTTGGCTGAGGAATAAGGTTATTTTACAATGGATTTTTGTCCATAAAACAATGCTGCGTTTATGGAGAATGCTAAACACCTTATTACATTTTCATAGGCTTTTAAATCTCTTCGACACAAGGAATGTTTCCCTCCCTGATTTAAACAATTTGACAAATAAAAAGTCTGCATAGGATGGGCAGATCAGCTGGTCTTAGAGTAAACGGTGAACAAAATCCTGGAATTTTGGACACAACAAAGCCAGGAAATTCCAGTTTTCTGGGCACCAAATAAAGAAGTGTTACTTTTCCACTGTTACAAAATTCGAAGATTTTGTACTTAGATATCTCCTGAATATGGTGTCATCCTCACTCCTCCCCTCTCACTTGCTTGAATGTTATGGGGTCAGTTACCCCCCCCCCCCCCCGGCTTTCCTCTTTTTCTTTTTTTGTGCAATTCTTTATACATCCTATCACCTCTTACTCCCAAACAACCAATAAACAGTGTGCATGAGGAATCTGTTGCAAACTTATTTAACAGATCAAAACAAGGATACCAATAATACACATATATATGACAGAGATAAAATGATGTGCACAGTTTAGATCATACACATGGCCGTATTGGCAGAAGTGTCACAATACTGATGAATGTTTCATGTCTGCCAACCCAGAGATCTCCTCACAGCAAGCAACATCTTCAGCGATGATCTTATTAAAGGGACAGTATACTGTAAAATAGTTTTTTCCTTAATTTGTTTCCAGTTACTTTTTTACCACCTGCAGAGTATAAAACGTATGAGAATTTGCTTTTTTACGGTTTATTTGTGTATATGAAATAGCTGATTTTGTGTTTTGAAGCCACAACCTAATAAAATTGGTTGAGCTTGTAGGTATAATCAGATCAAAATACTTTATCACATTGTGTACATATACAGGCTTTTTTTAATCTTATATCTGTACGTAAACCAAAGACCAATACTTGGAGCAAACAATGGAAAATTAAAATTTTATTACCTTATCTTTTCTATACCCCACTGGGAGTGTAATTTCTTCTGCTGGCTGTGTTTAAACAGCTGATCTATAGCTTGGGCCTAAGGCCAGAAACTTTCAGAATAGGTGGGGATACCACAGGCTAAATTACTATTTCAAATGCCAATATAAGGGTAAAGGAAATACTTGTAAACCATTTAATACACTCCAGCAGGTAAAGTGGATCATTGGGAACAAATTAAAGGGGAGACATTTTTTTATTTTTTGAGTAAACTTTCCCTTTAACTCATATTTCCCACCAGAGATAGATCTGCAGTATACCCCATGGTGGCTGACTGGGGATCTTTTGACGAATAGAATCATAAAGACCGGCCATAGGGATATGAAACTAGAGCCAATTATTCTATTACCTAACCGCTGGGTAAGGATGCAGCTATTTAGGCACCCTGGGTCTAGTATACAGAGCAGACAGGGTATATGTCCTATTTTCAGCACTTTCTCTGTTAAATTCCGTAACTTGTCCGGTCTGTGAAGTCTGGTTGGCCACAGGTATTGATGCTTCACTGTTTAGCTTGTACCTGACAAGCCTCCATTGTTAACAAAAACCACGGTTCATTTGTTGATTTAGTCAGTCTGCCTCTGTGATTGGCTCTGGTAGGAGTGATCATCGGTTTACTAATACTGCTTAAATTCCAGAGCCAATATAGGAGTCCTGCACAGGAGCACACTGGAGGTGAAAGGAAAGTGTCCAAGCGTCAGTAGGATGCTTTATAAGGAGCAACACCAGAGGTTTTAGAGGTGTTTAGAAAATAATATTCTTTTAAATGCTTGATTTTAGGTAACAACTTAAATGTCCATTTAGCATTCTTCTTTCTAATTAGCAATTAATTGTGGGTGGATCTCTAACACTATTTATCCTAGATGCTTATTCAATGCTGTTTTGGTCTTTGGATTGGCCAGAAGTTCCTTCTATTCATGTGATATTATATGTAATCTTTAGGACTGGACCACCTCCCATCGTATTTATTACTAATGTCTCTTTACCTGCATCTTCCTTCTAAGTGTAGCTATTCAGTTGTTCGCATGATGCTTTATGCAATCTATGGTTCTATTTATGTTCAATCTGCTACATACATTAAGGTTTATTTCTCTTGTAAGGTGTATCCAGTCCACGGATTCATCCATTACTTGTGGGATATTCTCCTTCCCAACAGGAACCTGCAAGAGGATCACCCACAGCAGAGCTGTCTATATAGCTCCTCCCCTAACTGCCACCTCCCAGTCATTCTCTTGCAGCTCTCGACAAGGGAAGCAGCTAGAGAGATGTGGTGCATTAATGTAGTTTATCTTCAATCAAAAGTTTGTTATTTTCAAATGGTACCGGAGTTGTACTATTTTAGCCTCAGGCAGAAAGTTGAAGAAGAGTCTGCCTGTGGTCTTTGATGATCTTAGCAGGTTGTAACTAAGATCCATTGCTGTTCTCACACATAACTGAAGAGATGGGTAACTTCAGCTGGGGGAATGGCGTGTAGGGTCTCCTGCTCTGAGGTATGTGCAGTTTTAAATTTTTCTAGAGAGATGATCTGCTAGAAAATGCTGACAATACCGGATTTATTTAAGGTAAGCCTGATTACAGTGATTTAATAACGACTGGTATCATGCTTGCTGTAAAGGGTAATATTTTTATTATTTACTCACATTACTGAATAGATATAACGTTTGCTTGAGGTGTATAAACGTTTATTTCATATTGGTGATAAAACTTTATTCTGGGGCCCAGTTTTTCCACATGGCTGACTAGATTTTGCCTAGGGATAGTTTTTTAAGGCCCTCTCACTGTGAGTACAGGTTGGGAGGGGCCTATTTTCCATTAGTTTTTGCAGCTTGAGACATCCAGCTTCCCTGAAGGAGTCCCCTGAACATATAGGACCTCTCTAAGGGGTTTTTGTGCCTTCCAAAGTCGTTGTATGGGCAGGTAGGGCCACAGCAGAGCTGTGGCAGTTGGTTGTGACTGTTTAAAAACGTTTATATCAGTTTTTTTATCCGGTTTTGAAACTAAGGGGTTAATCATCCATTTGCAAGTGGGTGCAATGCTCTCTCAGCCTATTATACACACTGTAAAAATTTCGTAAGATTTACTGCTTTTTTCACTGTTTTGCAGTTTCTGTGATTTTTTTTTTCTCTTAAAGGCACAGTACCGTTTTTATTTTTTGCTTGTTCACAGTTATTAAAGTGTTTTCCAAGCTTGCTGGTCTCATTACTAGTCTGTTTAAACATGTCTGACATAGAAGAAACTCATTGTTCATTATGTTTAGAAGCCCTTGTGGAACCCCCTCTTAGAATGTGTACCAAATGCACAAATTACAAAGACCATATTCTGGCTTTAAAAAATTTATCACCAGAAGAAATTGACACGTGTCAGATCCTATAAATCCCGCTCAGGGGACGCCAAGTACATCTAGCGCGCCCATTGCGTATACCTTGCAAGACATGGCGGCAGTTATGAATCATACCCTTACAGAGGTATTATCTAAACTGCCAGGATTGCAAGGAAAGCGAGACAGCTCTGGGACTAGAATAAATACAGAGCTCTCTGACGCTTTAGTAGCTATCTCTGATACACCCTCACAATATAATGAAGCTGAAGCAGGGGATACTTCAATCTAATTCTGATATGTCTACATTTATATTTAAGCTTGAACACCTCCGCGTATTGCTCAGGGAGGTTTTAGCAACTCTGGACGACTGTGACACTATTGTAGTCCCAGAGAAATTATGTAGATTGGATAAATACTATGCAGTACCTACTTACACTGATGTTTTTCCAATCCCTAAAAGGTTTTCTGAAATTATTACTAAGGAATGGGATAGACCAGGTGTACCGTTCTCTCCCCCTCCTGTTTTTAAAAAGATGTTTCCTATAGACGCCGCTACACGGGACTTATGGCAGACGGTCCCTAAGGTGGAGAGAGCAGTTTCTCCTCTAGCTAAGCGTACCACTATCCCTGTCGAGGACAGTTGTGCTTTTCTAGATCCAATGGATAAAAAATTAGAGGGTTACCTTCAGAAAATTTTTATTCAACGAGGTTTTATTCTCCAGCCTCTTGCATGCATTGCCCCAGTCACTGCTGCTGCGGCTTTCTGGTTTGAGTCCCTAGAGGAGGCTCTACAGGTTGAAACCCCGTTGGAAGATATTATTGACAAGCTTAGGGCCCTTAAGCTAGCCAATTCATTTGATTCTGATGCCGTTGTTCATTTAACCAAGCTAACGGCTAAAAATTCAGGTTTTGCTATTCAGGCGCGTAGGGCGCTATGGCTTAAATCCTGGTCAGCTGACGTGACTTCAAAGTCTAAACTTCTCAACATTCCCTTCAAAGGACAGATCCTATTTGGGCCTGGACTGAAGGAGATCATTTCTGACATCACTGGAGGAAAAGGTCACGCCCTTCCTCAAGACAGGTCCAACAAATTAAGGACCAAACAGTCTAGTTTTCGGCCCTTTCGAAACTTCAAGAGTGGCGCAGCTTCAACTTCCTCTAACACAAAACAAGAGGGAACTTTTGCCCAGTCTAAGCCGGTCTAGAGACCAAACCAGGCTTGGAACAAGGGGAAACAGGCCAAGAAGCCTGCTGCTGCCTCTAAGACAGCATGAAGGAGCAGCCCCCGATCCGGAAACGGATCTAGTAGGGGGCAGACTCTCTCTCTTTGCCCAGGCTTGGGCAAGAGATGTCCAGGATCCCTGGGCATTGGAAATTGTGTCCAAGGGTTATCTTCTGAAATTCAAAACCTCTCCCCGAAAAGGGAGATTTCATCTCTCACTTTTATCTGCAAACCAGATAAAGAGAGAAGCATTCTTACATTGTGTTCAAGACCTCTTAGTTATGGGAGTGATCCACCCAGTTCCGCAGGAGGAACAGGGACAGGGCTTTTATTCAAATCTGTTTGTTGTTCCCAAGAAAGAGGGAACATTCAGACCAATCTTAGATCTCAAGATCTTAAACAAATTTCTCAGAGTTCCATCCTTCAAGATGGAGACTATTCGAACCATCCTTCCTATGATCCAGGAGGGTCAATACAGGCACTACCAGTTTGTGGCTCTTCCCTTTGGGTTGGCCACGGCACCAAGAATCTTTACAAAGGTTCTAGGGTCCCTTCTAGCGGTCCTAAGGCCACAGGCTATAGCAGTAGCCCCTTACTCAGACGACATTCTGATACAGGCGTCGACTTTTCAAGTTGCCAGGTCTCTCACGGACATTGTTCTGGCTTTTCTGAGGTCGCATGGGTGGAAAGTTAACGAAGAAAAAAGTTCTCTCACAAGAGTTTCCTTCCTAGGAACTCTGATAGATTCTGTAGAAATGAAGATTTACCTGACAGAGGCCAGGTTGTCAAAACTTCTAAATTCCTGCCGTGTTCTTTATTCTACTTCTCGCCCTTCAGTGGCTTAGTGTATGGAAGTAATCGGCTTAATGGTAGCGGCAATACACATAGTGCCGTTTGCCCGCCTACATCTCAGACCGCTGCAACTCTGCATGCTCAGTCAGTGGAATGGGGATTACACAGATTTGTCCCCTCTACTAAATCTGGATCAAGAGACCAGGGATTCTCTTCTCTGGTGGTTATCTCGGGTCCATCTGTCCAAGGGTATGACCTTCCGCAGGCCAGATTGGACAATAGTAATGACAGATGCCAGCCTTCTGGGCTGGGGTGCAGTCTGGAACTCCCTGAAGGCTCAGGGCTTGTGGACTCAGGAGGATACACTCCTTCCGATAAACATTCTGGAACTAAGAGCGATATTCAATGCTCTTCAGGCTTGGCCTCAGCTAGCTGCGGTCAGGTTCATCAGATTTCAGTCGGACAACATCACGACTGTAGCTTACATCAACCATCAAGGGGGAACAAGGAGTCCCCTAGCAATGTTGGAGGTTTCAAAAATAATTCTATGGGCAGAGGTTCACTCTTGCCATCTATCAGCTATCCATATCCCAGGAGTAGAGAACTGGGAGGCGGATTTTCTAAGTCGACAGACTTTTCATCCAGGGGAGTGGGAACTCCATCCGGAGGTGTTTGCACAGTTGATTCAACTTTGGGGCAAACCAGAACTGGATCTCATGGCGTCTCGTCAGAACGCCAAGTTTCCTTGTTACGGGTTCAGGTCCAGGGATCCCAAGGCAGCGCTGATAGATGCTCTAGCAGTGCCTTGGTCTTTCAACCTGGCTTATGTGTTTCCACCGTTTCCTCTGCTCCCTCGTCTGATTGCCAAGATCAAGCAGGAGAGAGCTTTGGTGATTTTGATAGCTCCTGCGTGGCCATGTCATCCTTTCCACCTTGGACTCTGCCGCTGAGGCAGGACCTTCTACTTCAAGGTCCCTTCAAACATCCAAATCTAATTTCTCTGTGTCTGACTGCTTGGAGATTGAACGCTTGATTTTGTCAAAACGCGGTTTTTCAGAGTCGGTCATTGATACCTTAATTCAGGCTCGAAAGCCTGTCACCAGGAAAATCTATCATAAGATATGGTGTAAATATCTTCATTGGTGTGAATCCAAGGGTTACTCATGGAGTAAAGTCAGGATTCCCAGGATATTGTCTTTTCTCCAAGAAGGATTGGAGAAGGGATTGTCAGCTAGTTCCTTAAAGGGACAGATTTCTGCTCTGTCTATTCTTTTTCACAAGCGTCTTGCGGATGTTCCAGACGTTCAGGCGTTTTGTCAGGCTTTAGTTAGAATCAAGCCTGTGTTTAAACCTGTTGCTCCGCCATGGAGTTTAAATTTAGTTCTTAAAGTTCTTCAAGGGGTTCTGTTTGAACCTCTGCATTCCATAGATATCAAGCTTTTATCTTGGAAAGTTCTGTTCTTGGTAGCTATCTCTTCGGCTCGAAGAGTTTCAGAGTTATCTGCTTTGCAGTGTGATTCCCCTTATCTGATCTTCCATGCAGATAAGTTTTGCGTACCAAACCTGGGTTTCTTCCTAAGGTGGTATCCAATAAGAATATCAATCAAGAGATTGTTGTTCCGTCACTGTGTCCTAATCCTTCTTCAAAGAAGGAACATCTATTACACAATCTTGACGTGGTTCGTGCTTTAAAGTTTTATTTACAAGCTACTAAAGATTTTCGGCAAACATCTGCATTGTTTGTTGTCTACGCTGGACAGAGGAAAGGCCAAAAGGCTTCAGCAACTTCTCTTTCTTTTTGGTTAAAGGGCCACTGTAAGTAAATATTTTCTATGCCTGTTACTAACTAACTACCCCAAATACGCTTTTTATCAATAGCATTTCATTAACATATCTCTACCGTATATCAGAAATCTTGTCTGCAAATGTAATTGTTTTCCAAACCCACTCCGTGGGTATCCTTTGCTCTGTACCAATCCGCTTACAATACCTAGGTTTCAAAATGGCGCTTTAAACACAAAGTTATTGGTTTAAGTATTTTGATCACGCAGTGCTGAAAATAGTGGGTAGGATAATGTGACATCATCGGCGAATAAAAGATATAACTTTTAGAACGTTATGAAACTTCGTTTTGGAGAAAATATAGGTCAGTAGGTTTTAATTAATGTTTATTAACTTTAATATGTTAGTTGTTTAGCTTAAAAATTATAACAGAAAGTAATCCTTTAAGAAGTATAATCCGCTTAGCTTATGAGACTGCTGGCCAGCAGCCTCCTGTAAGAATTACAGCTCATTCCACTAGAGCGGTGGCTTCCACATGGGCCTTTAAAAATGAGGCTTCTGTTGAACAGATTTGTAAGGCGGCGACTTGGTCTTCGCTTCATACTTTTTCTAAATTCTACAAATTTGATACTTTTGCTTCTTCGGAGGCTATTTTTGGGAGAAAGGTCTTACAGGCAGTGGTGCCTTCCGTTTAAGCGCCTGCCTTGTCCCTCCCTTCATCCGTGTCCTATAGCTTTGGTATTGGTATCCCACAAGTAATGGATGAATCCGTGGACTGGATACACCTTACAAGAGAAAACAAAATTTATGCTTACCTGATAAATTTATTTCTCTTGTGGTGTATCCAGTCCACGGCCCGCCCTGTCATTTTATGGCAGATGTTTTTTAATTTTTAATCTACAGTCACCACTGCACCCTATAGTTTATCCTTTCTCTTGCTTGTATTCGGTCGAATGACTGGGAGGTGGCAGTTAGGGGAGGAGCTATATAGACAGCTCTGCTGTGGGTGATCCTCTTGCAGCTTCCTGTTGGGAAGGAGAATATCCCACAAGTAATGGATGAATCCGTGGACTGGATACACCACAAGAGAAATAAATTTATCAGGTAAGCATAAATTTTGTTTTTTCTCCCATTCCGCCAACACTTTTCTTTTTGTGTTCTTCTGTTGCAACACGATTATAGTATTACAATACTGCTAAGATGACAACCTTATTCTGTTTATGTGTAAATTTAGGCCACTCACGTTCCTCTGGTTGTATTGATAATAGCTTATATTATACCTATTGTCACGTGGCACAGGAATGGTACTTATAATGCTGACGTCGTTCTTTTTACTGTGTTTGATACACTAGAATGTTTTTCCAGACAGGAAATATTCTGAATGTTATTGATGTACCCACTTAACATATACGTACTTCTCCATAAACACATATATTGAAGATCATCTGTTTTTCTCCCTCTGCCACTTATGGACTCAGAAACTAGAGAAACTAAATTTCCATTGGAGCTTTGTATCAGTTTGGAATTTCCTATTTCAATTTGTCAGCTGTTCAATAAATGGAGGTTTACAAGAGTAGAAAGGATGAGGGAATTTTCCCTTTTAGAGTAAGACTATCCCACAGTAAAATGGGAATGTGGTAAACTTTGAGTGACACGTCAGTATGTGCCAAGATCTCCATGTAACGGGTTTACACTTTTATTTAGGAACTCATTTGTTCATGTTTACATTAGGGGTTTACATTGTAGTTTGATTTGGAAAGTCTGTTTTTCTGTAACATTTTATTACAAAGCTTGGTTAGTTTTTCATCTGTCTACATAATATTTTCTACTTCTGCTTAAAGGGACACTGAACCCAAATTTTTTCTTTCATGATTCAGATAGAGCATGCAAATTTAAGCAACTTTCTAATTTACTCCTATTATCAATTTTTCTTCATTCTCTTGTTTTCTTTATTTGAAAAAGAAGGCATCTAAGCAATTTTTTTGGTTCAAAACAATGGAATGCACTTGTTTATTGGTGGGTGAATTTATCCACCAATCAGCAAGAACAACACAATGTGTTCACCAAAAATGGGCCGGTATCTAAACTTACATTCTTGCATTTCAAATAAAGATACCAAGAGAATGAAGAAAATTTGATAATAGGAGTAAATTAGAAAGTTGCTTAAAATTGCATGCTCTATCTGAACCACAAAATAAAAAAAATGGGTTCAGTGTCCCTTTAATGTTTGTTAATAACCTTTCTGCTGCATTTTGTTTGCTTCCTCAGCATTCCCTAAGGATCCTACATAGTTTACTTATTTATCTGTGTAGAAGTGAGAACTTCAGAGATCATTATTACTTAATAAGAAAATGAGATCTAAATTATTGAAACCTTTTCCTTAATAACAAGAAAAAAAACTGATAACAATGTGTTTATTTCCTTGGTCACAAACTTTAACTGAGCTCTAATGTGTATAATCCCTCTGCATACACTGAGCTATTTACTGCTACCACCTCTGCTGGGAGCAATGTATGTATCTACTATCCTTGCAATACACTAATACTTCGTCACATTGCTATCAACGCTATCACCATCTAATTTTATAGCGAGGACTATTTTAATGTCATTTCATTTTATGTAAACTAGCCTTTTCTTTTGCAGCTAGTTTAAACTTTTATTAATCGCCATTTCCTCTTGCCCCTCATCCAATTCTCTTCAGCGGATTCACTAATGCTCATTCATTTACATTATTTAGACAATCTACTGCATGGGATAATATGTGAACTGGAGAGGCTGGTGATGAGGCTTCTCAAGTTGAGAGGCCATTAGTGAACGTTGCCCACTAACAGCTGTTGTTCTGTTATTTATTTATCTGTTGTTATCTGTTATTGTTGTCAGTAACAGTACCATTCATTTTAAATCATGACTGAATGTTCTTAGTGCATTATTTTATTGTAAATGACATGAGGTACCCGGACCTCCTCATATCTTGCACGTAACTGGTTTTTACATATTACTTTCAAAATGAAACTTTTCAAGGTCTGTTTCCCATCTTAGATATGAATATTTCAGTAAGTTTTACAGGAGGGCACTAGCCTTGCTAGCAGACGTGTCCTGGTCTTGTGACCCTCCTGGTATGACTCTATTTTTATCTCAGGATTGGCTGTGACAGGGCTCCATATCAGGAGAAGCCGGAGGGATCCACAGCAGGCGCAAACAGACGCACCTACCTCACAGGTACGTGCAATAGTAGCACTGAGAACACAATATTATGCTAATACATGCAATCACACGTGTAACATTTCAGTGGGGAAACAGGTTACACGACAGGACAGTGACTCAGGTATATTTGTGATCTGTATTAACCTCTTTCAGTCTGTCCTCTAAAGCATTTTTACTAATGAAATGGCAGAGGGGTTTAAAGTGACATGGCACTCAAAATGTTTACATCATGTATATGAAAGATCAGCAGTTAAGTATTTAAAAAAACACTGTGATTAAAGGGACAGTAAAGTCATAATTAGACATTCATGATTTAGATAGAGAATACAATGTTAAACAACTTTCCAATTTACTTCTATTGTGTAATTTGCTTCCTTCTCTTGTTATCCTTTGCTGAAAGGGTTATCTAGGTAAGCTCTGGAGCAGCAAAGAACCTAGGTTCTAGCTGCTGACTGGTGGCTTCATATATATATATATATATATATATATATATATATATATATATATATATATATATATATATATATATATATATATATATATATATACTGATTGTCATTGGCTCACCCATGTGTTCAGTTAGAAACCAGTAGTGCATTGCTGCTCTTTCAACAAATGATACCAAGAGAATGAAGTAAATTTGATAATAGAAGTAAACTGGAAAGTTGTTTAAAATTGTATGTTCTACCTAAATCATGAAAGAAACATTTTGGGTTTCATATCCCTTTAAGTAAAAGTGGTTTAAATGTAAAGTGAAGGTAACAGGAAGTGTGTGATTGTGTTTTACAGTACTGCTGCTCACTGGCCAATGAGGGACAACTAACAGAAAAACAAAGCAGAGCACCCATTTATTTAAAGACAGACAAAAACCCCTCTGTAATATGATATAAGGATAACAAGAGAATGAAACAAATTTGATGAAAGAAATAAATTGAAAAGTTGTTTAAAATTGTATATTCTATCTGAATCATGTAAGATAATTTGTGGGTTTCATGTCCCTTAAAAAAAGTTTTATTGTAAGTATGTAAAAGTGCATAACTCCCAATATTTGTGGTTGGATATCAGGTACTTAGGAGGTTGATGGGGGGCCGTCACTATTTTGTGGGCGGAGCTGTTTTGGGAAGAATGGGACCATGGATAGTAAGTGGACGGGATTGAGGGTGTGTCTGGTTGGTCAGTGGGTGTGTATGTGCTGTTTTTGGGTGTGTCTGGGTTTTTCATGGGTGGGGCTAAGGGAAATTCTGCAAATAGGGAGTGAAAACAGGACAGAGCTGAGAATCAGGTACTGTCCAACTCAAATAGGGACAGTTGGGAGGTCTGAAAAAGTGTTTAAAGTACATTAACTGCTTTATCCTGAACTGGAAACAATGCATTAAAAATTAATTAATAACCCTTCTAATTCTGCCGTATGATGGAAGACAGAGAAACTCTGGAGTATCTCTGTAACATTGTATTTCATTTGTATAACAATATTGTTTATGGTACACTTAGAAATTTGTATATACACGAAAAGAAGAAACAAAAGAAAATGTGCTTATATAATTTACCACTTAAAACAATCCACAAAACAGTATCAATCTCTTACTTTAAATAAAAGTCTGATAAAATCCAATATGAGAAAAAAACAAACGGGTGCAATATCACAAACACCTTGTTAATAAAATAATCAAATGCACTCATAAGTATTAAAAGTATTAAGCACTGCAAAAAGAGAAGCAGTTCCCTGCAGCACAATGAGGATACAGCGTTTGCTCCGTTGGTCTCCCGTCTGCGTTCTGGTGTGTGACATCACTACTCGTACTATTCACTATTCACATATTCCTTTGCATCCTACAGACTCAATGGAATATACAGAATTTTTACACAGTTTCTTTTTTATTCCCAGTCTGGCTGTATTTAACATTTCTGCCAATACATAGAATTAATGACACTGAAAACACAATCTCAATGTAATAACTTTGACATTTAAACTTTTATGTCTTTAGCATTAATAGCAATATGCCATTCGCTCCTACCGAATTACCACATGACGACATTGTGTGCAGCTGGGGGGACGTCTGGCTTTGGTTTGTAAGTCACTCCTACCTATTTAAGCAGCCTCCAATTAAATTTGAATATCTAATAACCATGCACTGGTGTTTGCACGAGTATCTAAACGGATTGTAATGGGGGTTATTGATCTATAAGTAACAAGTGAGTCTCCTGTGTAATTCTCGTGTCTATTGAGCCATTGATCAACCATTAAAGAAGCTGTTATGACCCTTGTTAAAGTGATATTCTAATGCAATAATAAAATACTTTATTTCATCAGAGCGTTCTATTTTAAACAAATTCCCCTCATTGCTATGTGGTTGTCTCTTTAAAAAGGGTTACACTCCTGAAATGCCCTCATTCTGCTCTTAATTAGGATATAGCCAGTGACTGAAGCATACGCAAGTATTCCTGCACCTGATTGGCTTAATAGCTGAATCCTCATCTGCAGTAATAAAGGAGCACTATGTTGTGTATTTAAACACTATCAGAGATTAAATCTATAGTAAATGAAATGGTTTTGTATAAATAAAAATATTCTACTGTAATGCAGCTGTTCCCTTTAACCAGTGAACCTATTACATGTATATTATTTCATACCATTATCATTGACCCTTTATGGCTGCAGGTCAGACTGGGTATAACCAGGAGAGGAACTAGTAGGGTGACATTTCCCTCGGTATTTGTCCCAAACCACCACCTGCTATTCAGTTATGTGACTGACACAACAATGACCCATTTCTTCCTCTTTAGTAGCAGATAAAGTTACCAGCTACTCCTTGGTTTAACCTCTGTTCTGCCTGAACATAATCTATCAAGATTTCAGTAGGTTTAGAACCCCTCTTTCAGAACACAAACAAATATAATGTACAATAGGGGGTGTCAACAAAAAACAATTGTCTAGAAAAACAGGCATAAAATCTGCTCTAGTAACAAAGCTAAGAAATAAACAATTCAACAACTCATTGGTACTTTCTGAAGTCTCATCTTATTTAACTCACAAGATATTCCTGCGTAGATCCCAGATATTGTGAATCCCATATAGTATTTATGCAGATACCACCTCTTCTAAGTCTGTTCCCTGCAACAACCACCCTTGCTGTATAAAAATGCTTTCATAAATTACTCCTGAACCCTCCAGCCTCAGCCCATGACCCCTTGTTCTGTGTCCTTTTGTGACAAATGTTTCATCCTCAGGTTAAAGGGACAGTCGACAATATAATTTTTATTGTTTTAAAAGATAGATAAATCCCTTTATTACCCCGTTCCCCAGTTTTGCATAAACCAACACAGTTATATTAATATACTTGTTACCTCTGTGATTACCTTGTATCTAAGCATCTTATCTATTGACTTGCATTTAGTACTGTGTTGTGCTAACTCTTAAATAACTCCTCGGGCGTGAGCACAATGTTATCTTTCTGGCTCACATGAACTAGCAGTCTGAAAAGCTAATAAAAAAGCATGTGATAAGAGGCTGTCTATAGTGGCTTAAAAACAGATGTTTTAAAGTATATTAATATAACAATCTTGGTTGTGCAAAGCTGGGGAATAGTTAGTAAAGGCGTTATCTTTCTTTTTAAACAATTTTAGTGTAGACTGTCCCTTTAATTAAATGCTGTATTATACCTGAACATGAGGTTTGTAGTAAAGCTGCCAAGTCACACGCTAAGAGATTGAGTAACATTAATTGTAGAGTCTTCTTATCGCTATAAGATTTCTTTTGCACCTGCAGGAGTTTGTGTTCCTAATTCACTTGCTAAATGCCTCCTTAAAGTGATGTAAACTCTCCCTTTTGTATAATCAGATCGTTAGTGATATTCTAGATGAAGTTTAATTCATCAGTTGTAATGAAGATACAATGGGGCCTATCTATCAAGCTCCTAAAGGAAACAGATATGAAGCAGCGGTCACAAAGACCGCTGCTCCATAACCCTGTCCGCCTGCTCTGAGCAGGAGGACAGGAATCGCATCAATTCAACCCGATCGAGTACGATCGGGTTGATTGACACCCCCCTGCTGGTGGCCGATTGGCCGCGAGTCTGCAGGGGGCGGCGTTGCACCAGCAGCTCTTTTAGCCAAAGCACAAATGCCAGAAAAAATCAACTGTTAGCTGAAGTGGGTGTATATGAATTTCATATTTATATTAAAAAGTAAGTTATAGCGCATCTTCATTATAACTGATAAATTAAATCTAAAATATCACAAACATTCCATATCTGTTTATACAAAGGGGAAAGATTACCATCACTTTATCACCCCCAGTACCAATATATCTCCTCTAGCCTTAGGCTTCTCAGGTCTGGCTACAGTGTTCTCTGATATGAGAACAGTATTCTATGTCCAAAGTGTACAGTGCCATGTGCAAGATTTTCCTTTGTCCAACACATGAGTTACACTGACCAATATAATGTTGTTACTTTACCTTCATGTTCCTTTAGCGATGACCAAACCTAATCTTTACCTTCATGTTCCTTTAGCAATAACCAAACCTAATCTGTACCTTCATGTTCCTTTAGCAATGACCAAACCTAATCTTTACCTTCATGTTCCTTTAGCAATAACCAAACCTAATCTTTACCTTCATGTTCCTTTAGCAATGACCAAACCTAATCTTTACCTTCATGTTCTTTTCACAATGACCAAACCTAATCTTTACCTTCATGTTCCTTTAGCAATGACCAAACCTAATCTTTACCTTCATGTTCTTTTCACAATGACCAAACCTAATCTTTACCTTCATGTTCCTTTAGCAATGACCAAACCTAATCTTTACCTTCATGTTCCTTTAGCAATGACCAAACCTAATCTTTACCTTCATGTTCTTTTCACAATGACCAAACCTAATCTTTACCTTCATGTTCCTTTAGCAATGACCAAACCTAATCTTTACCTTCATGTTCTTTTCACAATGACCAAACCTAATCTTTACCTTCATGTTCCTTTAGCAATGACCAAACCTAATCTTTACCTTCATGTTCCTTTAGCAATGACCAAACCTAATCTTTACCTTCATGTTCTTTTCACAATGACCAAACCTAATCTTTACCTTCATGCAGTGGCGTAGCGTGGGGGGGGCCACAGGGGCGGTTGCCCCGGGCGCAAAATTCTGAGGGGCGCAAAATGCTTGGCTCTCAGCCTCCCCAGTCCCCACCATCTCAAGACAGTAGACAGTCACAGTCCCACTCCCAGCGACACTACAGGGAGGCTAAAAAATCTGACAGGCGCCTGCGCCCAGCCGTTCTGTCTCTCAAGTGAACTGTCTACTACTCTGAAGTCAAGACGTGCTGTGTAATGATTTAATTATCATAATTTTATGAGTGTAATCCTATCCAACCGTTACCTGCTGCTAGACTAGTGTTTACGCCACTAGTTAGCACGGTCCACTCCCACTCCCAGCGCACATGTCAGGAGGGAGGAAGAAGTCAGAGCAGCAGAGCCAGAGTGGAGTCAGACTGACTAGCACCCTGCGCCCGCAATGATAAGGTAAGTAGTGTCAACAAAAATTACCAAACTCATCACCGGGTCCGTATCAGAACCAGACCACCAGTGCCACTGCCAGCCAGAATTATAATTAAATTATTATAGCCCCTGTTTTTGCCTGGGCCCTGGGGAATAGGGATTGGAAATGGCAACACACGCAAAATGCAGCTTCGCCTCTATCGTTACCCAGGTGACGTCGCAGGGCCAGCCAGCCAGCCAAGTTCCAAAGGACCCAGAGTCACTCTGAGCCAGCCAGCCAAATTCCAACTTCCAAAGGACCCAGAGTCTGAGCCAGCCAGCATGCCAGAGTGTGAGAGTGATCTATGCTGCTTTAAAGTGAAAGCTGGTTATTTTATTTCAAATTCATTTTTAACCTGGGCAAAATAAAACTTACAAGATGTAGATGATCTACATCTTGTATGTTTTACCCAGGTTAAAAATGAATTTAAAAATAATAATAACTGGCTTTCACTTTAAAGCAGCATAGATCACTCTCACACTCTGGCATGCTGGCTCAGATGTATTTTAAAAATGAAATCCCATGTTTAAATATTAAACCATAAAAAATGTAATTGTTAAGTTTTATATAATGTACTTACTTAATGTATATAATAAAGTAATGGCTGCCTGCAACCATATTGAATCCTAATTTTTAAGGATGAATGTAGAGTTTAGAATTCTATATATCTATATATATATCTATATATATATATATATATATATATATATATATATATATATATATATATATAGTATATATTTTTGTTGTTAAAATAAAGCTTTGTTTGTTTTAAAACAAAAACCTGTCTCCTAAGTTGTTGAGCTGTCTCCTAGATTCAAAGCAAATTTGCCAATCCCTACTGTACTGGTGGAAGAGACTCAGTCAGTGCTAATGGATTAGGGGGGCGCAATTCATGCCTTGCCCTGGGCGCTGAGAAGCCACGCTACGCCACTGCCTTCATGTTCCTTTAGAAATGACCAAACCTAATCTTTACCTTCATGTTCCTTTAGCAATAACCAAACCTAATCTTTACCTTCATGTTCCTTTAGCAATGACCAAACCTAATCTTTACCTTCATGTTCCTTTAGCAATGACCAAACCTAATCTTTACCTTCATGTTCTTTTCACAATGACCAAACCTAATCTTTACCTTCATGTTCCTTTAGCAATGACCAAACCTAATCTTTACCTTCATGTTCCTTTAGCAATGACCAAACCTAATCTTTACCTTCATGTTCCTTTAGCAATGACCAAACCTAATCTTTACCTTCATGTTCTTTAGCAATGACCAAACCTAATCTTTACCTTCATGTTCTTTTCACAATGACCAAACCTAATCTTTACCTTCATGTTCCTTTAGCAATGACCAAACCTAATCTTTACCTTCATGTTCCTTTAGCAATGACCAAACCTAATCTTTACCTTCATGTTCCTTTAGCAATGACCAAACCTAATCTTTACCTTCATGTTCTTTAGCAATGACCAAACCTAATCTTTACCTTCATGTTCTTTTCACAATGACCAAACCTAATCTTTACCTTCATGTTCCTTTAGCAATGACCAAACCTAATCTTTACCTTCATGTTCCTTTAGCAATGACCAAACCTAATCTTTACCTTCATGTTCTTTAGCAATGACCAAACCTAATCTTTACCTTCATGTTCCTTTAGCAATAACCAAACCTAATCTTTACCTTCATGTTCCTTTAGCAATGATCAAATGATTTCTTTACATAATTACTCTGCTGCTGCCCAATGCTTATTTCTCTTGTAAGGTGTATCCAGTCCACGGATCATCCATTACTTGTGGGATATTCTCATTCCCAACAGGAAGTTGCAAGAGGACACCCACAGCAGAGCTGCAATATAGCTCCTCCCCCAACTGTCATAGCCAGTCATTCTCTTGCAACTTTCAACAAGCTAGGATGTTGTAGGAGAGAGTGGTTAAATATAGTTAGTTTATTTTCTTCAATCAAAAGTTTGTTATTTTTAAATAGTACCGGAGTTGTGCTATTTTATCTCAGGCAGTAAATAGAAGAAGAATCTGCCTGAGGTTTCTATGATCTTAGCAGGTTGTAACTAAGATCCATTGCTATTCTCACATATGTCTGAGGGGATTACACAGATGAGGTAACTTCAGCGAGAGAATGGCGTGCAGTTTATTCTGCTATCAGGTATGTGCAGTTATAATTGTTTCTAGAGATGGAAAACACTAGAAAATGCTGCTGATACCGGATTAATGTAAGTTAAGCCTGAATACAGTGATTTAATAACGACTGGTATCATGCTTACTCCCAGGGGTAATACCCTTATGATATTGCAATATAAACGTTTGCTGGCATGTTTAATCGTTTTTATATATGCATTGGTGATAAAACTTTATTGGGGCCTAGTTTTTTCCACATGGCTGGCTTAAATTTTGACTAGAAACAGTTTTACTGAGGCTTTCCACTGTTATAGTATAAAAGTTACAGTTGGTGCAGTTAAAATTACAAACTGTGACATCCAGCTTCCCTCAGGAGTCCCCTGTATGCTATAGGACATCTCTAAAGGGCTCAAAGGCTTTCCAAAGTCGTTTATTGGGGAAGGTAGGACCACAGCTTGCTGTGGCAGTTGGTTGTGACTGTTAAAAAAAAATGGATGCAATGCTCTGCTAGCCTATTACATACACTGTAAAAATTTCGTTTGATTTACTGCATTTTTTCACTGTTTTTCAAATTCTGACAAAATTTATTTCTCTTAAAGGCACAGTACCGTTTTTTATATTTGCTTGTTAACTTGATTTAAAGTGTTTTCCAAGCTTGCTAGTCTCATTGCTAGTCTGTATAAACATGTCTGACATAGAAGAAACTCCTTGTTCATTATGTTTAAAAGCCATGGTGGAACCCCCTCTTAGAATGTGTACCAAATGTACTGATTTCATTTTATGCAATAAAGATCATATTCTGTTTTTAAAAAAATTATCACCAGAGGAATCTGACGAGGGGAAAGTTATGCCGACTAACTCTCCCCACGTGTCAGACCCTTTGACTCCCGCCCAAGGGACTCACGCTCAAATGGCGCCAAGTACATCTAGGGCGCCCATAGCGTTTACTTTACAAGACATGGCGGCAGTCATGGATAATACACTGTCAGCGGTATTAGCCAGACTACCTGAACTTAGAGGTTAGCGAGATAGCTCTGGGGTGAGACAAAATGAAGAGCATACTGATGCTTTAAGAACCATGTCTGATACTGCCTCACAATATGCAGAAGCTGAGGAAGGAGAGCTTCAGTCAGTGGGTGATGTTAATGACTCAGGAAAGATACCTGATTCTAATATTTCTACATTTAAATTTAAGCTTGAACACCTCCGCGTGTTACTTAGGGAGGTTTTAGCTGCTCTGAATGACTGTGATACCATTGCAGTGCCAGAGAAATTTTGTAGACTGGATAAATGCTTTGCAGTGCCGGTGTGTACTGATGTTTTTCCAATACCTAAAAGGTTTACAGAAATTATTAATAAGGAATGGGATAGACCAGGTGTGCCGTTCTCTTCCCCTCCTAATTTTAGAAAAATGTTTTCCAATAGACGCCACCACACAGGACTTATGGCAGACAGTCCCTAAGGTGGAGGGAGCAGTTTCTACTCTAGCAAAGCGTACTACTATCCCTGTCGAGGACAGTTGTGCTTTTTTAGAGCCAATGGATAAAAAAATAGAAGGTTACCTTAAGAAAATATTTATTCAACAAGGTTTTATCCTACAGCCCATTGCATGCATTGCCCTTGTCACTGCTGCTGCGGCGTACTGGTTTGAGTCTCTGGAAGAGGCTTTACAGGTAGAGACTCCATTGGATGACATACTTGGCAAACTTAGAGCACTTAAGCTAGCCAATTATTTTATTTCTGATGCCATTGTTCATTTGAATAAACTAACAGCTAAGAATTCTGGTTTTGCTATACAGGCGCGCAGAGCGCTATGGCTTAAATCATGGTCAGCTGACGTGACTTTAAAATCTAAGCTACTTAACATTCCCTTCAAGGGGCAGACCCTATTCTGGCCTGGTTTGAAGGAGATTATTGCTGATATCACGGGAGGAAAAGGTTGTGCCCTTCCTCAGGAGAGGTCCAAATCTAGGGCTAAACAGTCTAATTTTTGTGCCTTTCGAAACTTCAAGGCAGGTGCGGCATCAACTTCCTCTAATAATAAACAAGAGGGAACTTTTGCTCAATCCAAGACGGTCTGGAGACCAAACCAGACCTGGAAAAAAGGTAAGCAGGTCAAAAAGCCTGCTGCTGCCTCTAAGACAGCATGAAGGAACGACCCCCTATCCGGTAACGGATCTAGTAGGGGGCAGACTTTAACTCTTCGCCCAGGCGTGGGCAAGAGATGTTCAGGATCCCTGGGCGTTGGAAATTATATCCCAGGGATATCTTCTGGATTTCAAAGCTTCCCCCCCAAAAGGGAGATTTCACCTTTCACAATTATCTGCAAACCAGATAAAGAGTGAGGCATTCTTACACTGTGTACGAGACCTCCTAGTTATGGGAGTGATCCATCCAGTTCCAAAGGAGGAACAGGAACAGGGTTTTTACTCAAATCTGTTTGTGGTTCCCAAAAAAGAGGGAACCTTCAGACCGATTTTGGATCTAAAGATCTTAAACAAATTCCTCAAAGTTCCGTCGTTCAAGATGGAAACTATTCGTACCATCCTACCACTGAGGAGGGTCAATATATGACTACAGTGGATCTAAAGGATGCTTATCTTCACATTCCGATACACAAAGATCATCATCGGTTTCTCAGGTTTGCCTTTCAAGACAGGCATTACCAGTTGTAGCTCTTCCCTTTGGATTAGCTACAGCCCCAAGAATCTTTACAAAGGTTCTAGGGTCGCTTTTGGCGGTCCTAAGGCCGCAGGGCATAGCAGTAGCCCCTTATTTAGACGACATCCTGATACAGGCGTCAAACTTCCAAATTGCTAAGTCTCATACGGACGTAGTACTGGTATTTCTGAGGTCGCATGGGTGGAAAGTGAACGAGGAAAAGTGTTCTCTATCCCCACTCACAAGAGTTTCCTTTCTAGGGACTCTGATAGATTCTGTAGAAATGAAAATTTACCTTGACGGAGTCCAGGTTATCAAAGCTTCTAAATTCCTGTCGGGTTCTTCATTCCATTCCGCGCCCTTTGGTGGCTCAGTGAATGGAAGTAATCGGCTTAATGGTAGCGGCAATGGACATAGTGCCGTTTGCACGCTTACATCTCAGACCGCTGCAACTATGCAGGCTCAGTCAGTGGAGCGGGGATTACACAGATTTGGCCCCTCAACTGAATCTGGACCAAGAGACCAGGGATCCTCTTCCCTGGTGGCTATCTCGGGTCCATCTGTCCAAAGGTATGACCTTCGCAGGCCAGATTGGACTATTGTACCAACAAATGCCAGCCTTCTAGGTTGGGGTGCAGTCTGGATCGTGGACTCAGGAGGAGTCTCTCCTTTCAATAAATATTCTGGAACTAAGAGCGATATTCAAGGCTCTTCAGGTTTGGCATCAGTTAGCAACTCTGAGGTACATCAGATTTCAGTCGGTCAACATCACGACTGTAGCTTACATCAACCATCGAGGGGGAACAAGAAGTTCCCTAGAGATGTTAGAAGTTTCAAAAATAATTCACTGGGCAGAGATTCACTCTTGCCACCTATCAGCTATCCATATCCCAGGTGTAGAGCACTGGGAGGCGGATTTTCTAAGTCGTCAGACTTTTCATCCGGGAGAGTGGGAACTCCATCCGGAGGTATTTGCACAACTGATTCTCCGTTGGGGCAAACCAGAACTGGATCTCCAGAACGCCAAGCTTCCGTGTTACGGATCCAGGTCCAGGGATCCCAAGGCGACACTGATAGATACTCTAGCAGCGCCCTTGTCTTTCAACCTGGCTTATGTGTTTCCACCGTTTCCTCTGCTCCCTCGACTGATTGCCAAGATCAAGCAGGAGAGAGCATCAGTGATTCTGATAGCACCTGCGTGGCCACGCAGGACCTGGTATGCAGATCTAGTGGACATGTCATCCTTTCCACCATGGTCTCTGCCTCTGAGACAGGACCTTCTACTTCAGGGTCCTTTCAACCATCCAAATCTAATTTCTCTGAGGCTGACTGCCTGGAGATTGAATGCTTGATTTTATCAAAGCACAAAAGTAGTAAATGAGTACAGCACCTGTTGGTTCCTTAAAGCAGGTTTTAGTTCTATATGATGCCCGTGGAGAAA
Organism: Bombina bombina; assembly: GCF_027579735.1. NCBI lineage: Eukaryota > Metazoa > Chordata > Amphibia > Anura > Bombinatoridae > Bombina > Bombina bombina. The sequence goes on from NC_069505.1 coordinate 286,448,288, forward strand.
GGGTTACTGCCACCCTTACAGCAACATAGACAAATGGAATCCACAGCACCAATTAGGTAAAAGAAAATACCTTTATTTTCACATTACATCAAAGCGTGGCTTCTCCGAGTCAGTTATTGATACCTAATACAGGCACGAAAGCCTGTCACCAGGAAAATTTACCATAAGGTATGGCGTAGATATCTTTATTGGTGTGAATCCAAGGGTTACTCATGGAGTAAGGTCAGGATTCCTAGGATTTTATCTTTTCTCCAAGAAGGTTTGGAAAAAGGATTGTCAGCTAGTTTCTTAAAGGGACAGATTTTTGCTCTGTCTATTCTTTTGCACTAGCGTCTGGCAGATGTTCCAGACGTTCAGGCATTTTGTCAGGCTTTAGTTTGAATCAAGCCTGTCTTTAAACCTGTTGCTCCACCATGGAGCTTAAACTTGGTTCTTAAGGTTCTTCAAGGAGTTCCGTTTGAACCTCTTCATTCCATAGATATCAAATTTTATCTTGGAAAGTTCTTTTTTTTTTTTTTTTTTTTTTTTTGGTAGCTATTTCCTCGGCTCGTAGTCCTGCGTACCAAACCTGGGTTCTTACCTAAGGTGGTATCTAACAAGAATATCAATCAAGAGATTGTGGTTCCATCCTTGTGTTACACAATCTGGACGTGGTCTGTGCTTTAAAGTTTTACTTACAAGCTACTAAAGATTTTCGTCAAACATCTGCTTTGTTTCTTGTCTAATCTGGACAGAGTAGAGGTCAAAAGGCTTTGGCAACCTCTTTTTCTTTTTGGCTAAGAAGCTTAATCCGCTTAGCCTATGAGACTGCTGGACAGCAGCCTCCTGAAAGGATTACAGCTCATTCCACTAGAGCTGTGGCTTCCACTTGGGCCTTTAAAAATGAGGCTTCTGTTGAACAGATTTGCAAGGCAGCGACTTTGTCTTCGCTTCATACTTTTTCAAAATTTTACAAATTTGATACTTTTGCTTCTTCGGAGGCTATATTTGGGAGAGAGGTTTTACAGGCAGTGGTTCCTTCCATTTAAGTTCCTGCCTTGTCCCTCCCTTCATCCGTGTACTTTAGCTTTGGTATTGGTATCCCACAAGTAATGGATGATCCGTGGACTGGATACACCTTACAAGAGAAAACACAATTTATGCTTACCTGATAAATTTATTTATGTTGTGGTGTATCCAGTCCACGGCCCCCCTGTCATTTTAAGGCAGGTAATTTTTAAATTTAAACTACAGTAACCACTACACCCTATGGTTCCTCCTTTCTCTGCTTGTTTTCGGTCAAATGACTGGCTATGACAGTTGGGGGAGGAGCTATATTGCAGCTCTGCTGTGGGTGTCCTCTTGCAACTTCCTGTTGGGAATGAGAATATCCCACAAGTAATGGATGATCCGTGGACTGGATACACCACAAGAGAAATACATTTATCAGGTAAGCATAAATTGTGTTTTTCTCAAAAAGTTACAACTCTGGGACATAAAACATCAATAATAAATCTAATGTGCAGGAGTTTTTTTTATTAATGCATCTTTTGCTGGCATGAACCTCTGCATTTAATCTCTACAAAAAGGTAAAGGAGCTTGAGCAAGCTGGACACAGATTGGTTAGCAGCGGACACACATATGCAATTTCTGATTGGTTCAGTTGCTGTGTTCTGCTGAGGACTACTTGTGAATTGATGGTTCAGATACGACTTTACAGTTGTTAAACACATAGCTCAGTGCAGCAAAGGTGAAATAATAAAATTATCATCTACATTGCACTATTTTATTGTTGCATCTTTATGTACATTTAATTAAATATAGAAAATGTGTTTTGTTTTCTCTGTATAATCATTGCCAGCTAATAGACATTACAACATAACCATGACCTACAGTTTTTGACTAGAAAAAAATCAATTGATGGGACAGAGCATGATGTTGATATGAGATGAGATATACGCTCTGTCTGTTTTTATCATGTTTTCATTTGCTGAGTAATGGTTAAGCATTTCTAAACATATTGTGCTATCATAGTATTCATATATTTATTTTTATTTCTGATAATATTCTTCAAACTATTGCTCTCTTTTTTTTCTCCCTAGAAATGGTACTCTGAATCTCCTGACACTGACTTGCTGCTAAATTGCATCATATTCACCCACAGTAGCATCAGAGTGGTCAGCAGATAAGGCTGCGGCATTCCTAGTATGGAGGGTAGCTCTGAGCAAATCAAAAAGCAGAAGCATGGCGCCAGTCTACTGGAAAGCGTCTGTAGAATGAGGGAAGCAGCGGAGCTTATTGACATTGTGCTCCTGGCTGAGGGACAGAGATTCCCATGTCACAGAGTGGTCCTGGCATCCTTCAGTCCCTATTTTAGAGCAATGTTCACATGTGGTTTGGTGGAATGTAACCAGACTGAGGTGGCCCTTCATGACATAACAGCTGAAAGTGTCTCAATTATCCTTGATTTCTTGTACAATGCACAGCTCACTATCACTAATTCCACTGTCCAGGGAATTGCTACTGCAGCCTATTTCATGCAGATGGAAGAGATATTTTGCATGTGCCAGAGATACATGATGGATCACATGGACGTATCCAACTGTTTGGGAATTTACTACTTTGCAAAGCAAATCAGTGCGGAAGAGTTGTCAGAAAAATCCAAGAAATATCTGTATCAGCACTTTACTGAGGTCAGCTTACATGATGAGATACTGGAGGTTGAGTTGGACCAGTTGGTGGGAATGATTAGGTCTGATGACCTCAATGTCTCTCGAGAGGAAAGCATCCTAGATTTGGTTCTTCGTTGGGTGAACTATGACAGGAATGCACGGGCCCAGAATCTAACTGAGCTTCTGAAGCAAGTGAGATTACTGCTCGTAAACCCTACATACCTCAGGGAGGCCAGGAAGAGGAACACAGTGCTTCTGTTCAACTCCCAATGCTATGACCTGATTGAGGAGGCCTTAGAGACGATAGAGAAGTCCAAACAGATCTCCCCAAGCCTTCGTTATGGGATGGAAACAACAAACCTTCTACTCTGCATAGGCAACAACTCTATGGGAATCAGGTCAAAATATGGAAGCTATGGAGATGCTAGCTTCTGCTTTGCACCAGTCACTGGAAAAACCTGTTTCATCCCGTCACCCAAGCAAGGGGAGCTGTTGGGCGCTGTCTCAGCTGGTGTAGTATCTGAGAACAATGAAATTATCTTGGCTGGTGAAGCAACTGCAGTACGGTTATCAAGACAAAAGGCACAAAAGGTTGAGATTTGCAGGTTTGTTTACAATATAATCAAACTAATTTCATTTAGAGACCTCACACATGTCATATAAAAATATCTGAAAGTTCAGTTTCAATCCACAATAATCCCCAATCAAAGTTCATCACATGGCTTTAGTGATTTTTTTAATTCAAACCCATTCCAATCCATTTGAAAAAAAACTGGTAACCCAATTATCACAAGGTTTTCAAATACATTTGATGTTCCCCATGGGCCATTCAACAACCGTATTTATATTAATAAGATCTTTTTAAGCACTTTTTAAATTCTACACTTTAGGCACATTGAAAACAAATCTTTCCCTGTTTTCAAGCGGTATTTCTATGCTATTTGCAAAAATGATTTTGAGATTTTACACACACTCATTCACTGTTCATGTTAACAAACGCCATCAACTTTTTTTGTTTATTAAAAAGTTAGAAACATAGCTCAGGGTAGACATTTAAACTATGAAACTTGTACACAGCTGAAGTATGATTATCACAGTGTTAATTTATGGTTGGAATTTTTTTTAGTCTATGATATTTTTGAATGGGAATTCTAACCACTTGGAATCCAAGCTTTAGAAAACTGTGATTAAAGAAAAGACATATATTTAGATATAGACAGCACACAATGTGCAACCGTCTGCCTACTGGCTAAATATCTTGTAGAATAATGAGAGTTTAATCGTTTTTCATATTTAAGGTGCAGTTGCTTTTGGAAATGGTCTAAAATTGTTCAGATATTGAACTATTTACTCTATTTACAAGACATGCAACAATTTGTTTTCATTGCTCATTTACAAAATGATTTAAGGAATTTGAACTAATTTTGTCCAAAATTCACTTGTTAGCTGAATTAACTAACCATAAAATGCAAGATCTGTTCATTTAGTTTTTCTATTTAATACATAGGGAAAATGTAATAAACAGATTTTTTATTCGCTTGTTAGTTTGTTTTTGGATTAGATTACGAGTGGAGTGCTGTTTATCGCTCCCGCTCGTGCGTTAACTGAGCTAGAAGTAAGCTTTATTACAAGTTGAAAGTAAAAAGTTTTCATTCACGCACTAACCCGATGCACGCAAAAAGACGTGTGAAAAAACACCCAACTTGCACGCAAACCCAATTGCATATTCTCAAGTGCGCTAACCTGACATGAAATATTAATATTTCACATTCCATTGTTCTTTACATAGAATAGGTTCTATTTATTCAGAAATAGATATTTTATATATATATATATAGGTATAGATATATGCAGATATACATAGGAATATCTATTTAAAAATACATAGGACATATTCTGCTATGTTGAGAACACTGGGATGTGAAATATGTACAGTAAATACACAGTATAACACTATTAAATATGAATATTGCAAAAATATGCTTTAACGTGTTTTCCTTTACTAGACTGAAAAGGACTCCAATGCGCACACAAACAAACACATATGTATTTAAATAGGAGGGAAATAACAGCATCACCACCATCTTTGTCAAGGCCACCACAAGCATTGCGGACGCTCGGGGGAAGCCAGATGCTGTGCATGGCTAATACACACGGCGATCTTAAAAGGGATAGGAAACAATTTATTTCCCCATGATTTAGACAGAGCATGTGCTTTTAAAGGGACATAATAGTGCTAAAAATGTATCTATTTACAAATTGACACATCTTTCTGAGAACAAAAGTGTATCGGATTGCACAATACAAATGAACTTTTAAACTGAAACATCTTTCATTGATAAAATGAACCTTTAAAAATCGGAACATTTTTGATGAACATTTTATTTGACAATTTGTCACGATAACATCGAGGTGGAATTATTTTAAATACACTTAAATTTTACTGTGTGTGTTTATATATCCAATATCATATAAAGTGGATTAAGGTGATAATTATATATCTAACACTTGGTTAAAAAATCATAGGAATATGTTATCCAGTGTAAATTGAAATCTGGTTATATATATATATATATATATATATATATATATATATATATATATATATATATATATATATATATATATATATATATATATATATATATATATATATATATATACAATAATTATATAGGGAGACGTCCCTTATCTAAATATAATTTATCTGTCTTTGATCTCTTATTGTTGTTTGAAATACTTTGTTTTAAATAATTTTTTAGAAGTAAATCTGTATGCTATTTTAATAAATTACACACATTATTTTATTACTTTAATATAGTTTCCATACCATCCTTTAAGCTTCTTTAGCGCTCCTAAACTGCAATTAATTTGTTGTTGTCTTTTAAAGGGACATAATACTCATATGCTAAATCACTTGAAACTGATGCAGTATAACTGTAAAAAGCTGACAGGAAAATATCACCTGAGCATCTCTATGTGAAAAAGGAAGATATTTTAAATCACAATTTCCTCAGCTCAGCAGAGTAAGTTCTGTGTAAAAAGTTATTATTCAGCTGCTGCCCAGCTGCAGATAAAAAAAGTTCTAGTGTAAATTACAATTGTGCTCACGCATTCACATTTACTTTTAACTTGTTATACGAGCGCTCAGCGCTCCTTCCAACGAGCGCAAACATCCGCAATAAACCCCATAACGCTCGAGCGAAACAGCGCACCACTCGCAATCTGGTCCTTAGTTAGCAAACAAATATTTCAGACATTTGCTTTGCAAACGAAAACAAAAACTATTTTTAGTACATCTAATATTTACCACCCAGTAATGGCAGTGCACCCTAATAAACCCTAGAAATGTAAGGGCCCTTAGCTGTTTACATGCTAGCCCCTCCAGTGAAACTGAGACGTGATACCTTGTAACAACCAGTACTTACTTTACTCTTCCTTTAGCAGTGATTATGCACCCTGCCCCATCTCTGGTACAGCGGTTGCTCTCCAAGTTCTGCAGATTCCTGGGGCTATAGAAGACAAATAAACATGCTTTGTATAATTAATAGGCAAACGCTTTCTGACCCTGTCATGGGAACATGATCCGTTGTTGCTTCTCATCTATAGCTCATGCTAACATCTGTGCACATTGCTATATTTTTGTCTCTGTAATATAAACATGACATAGATCCTGCAGTATGAGGACTCACAGTGCACTTGTTACAGGCCCAGACTCTCTGTAGTGTATTCAGTGCCTGCGTGATCTGCTTATAGAGATTACATGACCATATATAATATAGTAAGGAAGTTCTCTTACAGACAGGTGATCTGCTGTTGTATGTAGGGTAAATAAATTCTAAAATATTAGAAAAACTTATTTGCTGCCACTAATGCAGAAAGCCAATGACTTGTTTGGTCCATTTTAGGGACAGGTGAAAGGTGTTCACAAATTAACGCAATATGCAAATGATCTTCTCTGGGGATTTGTTTATGAACATGAATTTAATTTAAATCTTACTTTTAGATCAACTTAATTTTTCAAATTAAGAACTATTTTTAAGTGTGAAAATAGCCTCTTTATAATTTGATTTTAGAGGGCAGGTAGGTAGAATACCAACTCTACGCCCCTCTCAGTGGTCCTGCTCACAAACTTCTTGATTGTTCCACCATGGCTAGCATTGCTATGTGTCTTTCAGAGGACATAAAATGACAACTCATTTTAGTTCTGATGTGAGCATTGCTCAAGCCTTCCAATGCTCAAGAAATTGGTGAGTAGGACTGATCAGTGAGGCGTGGAGCTGGGTGGCTTGAATGGCGTAACAAATTTCTTCAACAACCAAGCTAAATGCAGAGATGGTGAGGTATGGGAACTATATTGAAAAAACACAACATTTCATTAAAACAAAAATCCAATATAATTCTATTATCAAATTATGTTCTCATGGTATTCTTTGTTAAAGAGATGTATGTAGCGTTGACATGTTTGGAGGTCTACGTGTAAATAGAGCTGCCATCTAGTGCTCTTGCAAATGTTCAACATTCGAACAAATCTGCTGCCATACACACATGCAGGCTCCTAAGCTTACTTCTCTGCTTTTCAACAAGAGATACCAATAGAACAAAGACAATTTGATAATAAAAGTAAATGACCTGCTTTTCTCATAAAAGAAAACATGTTGGGTTTCAAGTATCCATATAACCTGCTTTGTATTAAATGTTTTGTTAAACTGAGTTACTGACACTAGAAGTGGCGCACAATAACCATATAAAAATTAACGTTGTATATTATAAGGTTTTTAGGGGTTATACCAGTTTGATATTGTGCTGCATTAACTCAGGAGTTCTAATAACATTAAAAAAAAACTGATATTGCAATGACATCCCAGTGTGAAACAAGCTGGACTTGCTGACTTTGTACCTAGTGTAGTGTTTTCTCTGCAGAATGTAGGGCAGTCTCTAGCAGGGCTGGATTGGCCTACCAGGATACCAGGAGATTTCCCGGTGGGCTGCAGCAGCTGGGAATAGAAAGCTACACTTTAAAGGGCTGACTAATGTCCGGCCCTGGTCTCTAGAACTATAAAGGGAGATATTTCCCTCGCTACTAAGACTTTTGATGCATTAGACAATCTAGGTACGACTGTATAAATACAGCAGGCATCTAACAGGTTTCCTATTCATCAGGTATCATGATCGGGGGACTCGCTGCTGGGAACAGCTGTGCAACGCAGAATACAGAGAGCTCTATGCTCTGGGCACCATCAGAAATGATCTGTATTTGATAGGAGGACAAATGAAACTAAAAAACCAATATGTTGTCACCAACTGTGTGGACAGGTATTCCATGGAGAGTGGCACCTGGAGGAGTGTGGCCCCTCTGCCTATACAGCTGGCGTGTCATGCTGTGGTCACACTGAACAACAAGCTGTTTGTGATTGGCGGCTGGACACCCCAGGTCAGGTCATCAATAGGCTGGGGGTGCAGGGAGGATGCAGGTGTGATCTGGGCTATTGGCTGCTGAGGGTGGGATTTCCTGTAGGGCGTTGGGTAGGTACAAGAGACAGCTGGCAGATAGATCTTACACAACCATAGTCAGTGGGTGAACAGTAGGTACTTGTATATAGTGAGAAGTTAATCACACACAAAAAGAAGTACTGAGTCCAATGATGAATATAATCCAGAGGTTTATTGGACTGGAGCCAAAAAGTATAGCGGTGTGCTCCCAATTATCCGATGCGTTTCGAGAAGTTGGGAGAAGCGAACCCGATCATATTAGTAAAGAGATGGGGAAGATAAGATGAAACTTTCATGATTTAGATGAAAAAAATAAAAGTGACCTCAGGAGCGTGCACGTGACTTGAGCTCCATATGCATATAATTGTTACAAACTTTGCAAGAAGAGCTGTCATATAGTGTTCAAGTCATGTGCATGCTCCTGAGACTACCTCAGTATGCTCTCATAGAAATGAGCTCCGTTTCAGCAAATACTATAAGAAAGTTGGATTTAGTTTTTTTTTAAACTTGTACACTGCCTGACTCATAAAACATCAGTTTTAAAGTCATAGAAAGGTCATGGGTGCATTTAAATGCTTCTAGTAAACGTTATTACTACACTATACAGAGCCCTAGAAACACCCCCTACACTCACCCATACTGCACCCTACAGAGCCCTAGAAACACCCCCTACACTCACCCATACTACACTATACAGAGCCCTAGAAACACCCCCTACACTCACCCATACTACACCATACAGAGCTACAAACACCCATTACACTCACCCATACTACACTATACAGAGCTACAAACACCCCTTACACTCACCCATACTACACTATACAGAGCCCTACAAACACCCCCTACACTCACCCATACTACACCATAGAGAGCTACAAACACCCCTTACACTCACCCATGCTACACTATACAGAGCTATACACACCCCCTAAACTCACCCATACTACACTATACAGAGCCCTATAAACACCCCCTACACTCACCCATACTACACCATACAGAGCTACAAACACCCATTACACTCACCCATACTACACTATACAGAGCCCTAGAAACACCCCCTACACTCACCCATACTGCACCATACAGAGCTACAAACACCCCCTACATTATACAGAGCTACAAACACCCATTACACTCACCCATACTACACTATACAGAGCCATAGAAACACCCCCTACACTCACCCATACTGCACCATACAGAGCTACAAACACCCCCTACATTATACAGAGCTACAAACACCCATTACACTCACCCATACTACACTATACAGAGCCCTAGAAACACCCCCTACACTCACCCATACTACACCATACAGAGCTACAAACATCCCCTACACTATACAGAGCTACAAACACCCATTACACTCACCCATACTACACTATACAGAGCCCTAGAAACACGCCCTACACTCACCCATACTACACCATACAGAGCTACAAACATCCCCTACACTATACAGAGCTACAAACACCCCCTACACCATACAGAGCTACAAACACCCCCTACATTATACAGAGCTACAAACACCCCTTACACTCACCCATACTACACTATACAGAGCCCTAGAAACACCCCCTAAACTCACCCATACTACACCATACAGAGCTACAAACATCCCCTACACTATACAGAGCTACAAACACCCCTTACACTCACCCATACTACACTATACAGAGCCCTAGAAACACCCCCTACACTCACCCATACTACACTATACAGAGCCCTAGAAACACCCCCTACACTCACCCATACTACACTATACAGAGCCCTAGAAACACCCCCTACACTCACCCATACTACACTATACAGAGCCCTAGAAACACCCCTACACTCACCCATATTACACTATACAGAGCTACAAACCCCCCTACACTTAACCATACTACACTATACAGAGCCCTAGAAACACCCCCTACACTCACCCATACTACACTATACAGAGCCCTAGAAACACCCCCTACACTCACCCATACTACACTATACAGAGCCCTAGAAACACCCCCTACACTCACCCATACTACACTATACAGAGCCCTAGAAACACCCCTACACTCACCCATATTACACTATACAGAGCTACAAACACCCCTTACACTCACCCATACTACACTATACAGAGCCCTAGAAACACCCCCTACACTCACCCATACTACACTATACAGAGCCCTAGAAACACCCCCTACACTCACCCATACTACACTATACAGAGCCCTAGAAACACGCCCTACACTCACCCATACTACACTATACAGAGCCCTAGAAACACCCCCTACACTCACCCATACTACACTATACAGAGCCCTAGAAACACCCCCTACACTCACCCATACTACACTATACAGAGCCCTAGAAACACCCCTACACTCACCCATACTACACTATACAGAGCCCTAGAAACACCCCCTACACTCACCCATACTACACTATACAGAGCCCTAGAAACACCCCCTACACTCACCCATACTACACTATACAGAGCCCTAGAAACACCCCTACACTCACCCATATTACACTATACAGAGCTACAAACACCCCTTACACTCACCCATACTACACTATACAGAGCCCTAGAAACACCCCCTACACTCACCCATACTACACTATACAGAGCCCTAGAAACACCCCCTACACTCACCCATACTACACTATACAGAGCCCTAGAAACACCCCCTACACTCACCCATACTACACTATACAGAGCCCTAGAAACACCCCCTACACTCACCCATACTACACTATACAGAGCCCTAGAAACACCCCCTACACTCATCCATACTACACTATACAGAGCCCTAGAAACACCCCCTACACTCACCCATACTACACTATACAGAGCCCTAGAAACACCCCTACACTCACCCATATTACACTATACAGAGCTACAAACCCCCCTACACTTAACCATACTACACTATACAGAGCCCTAGAAACACCCCCTACACTCACCCATACTACACTGTACAGAGCTACAAACCCCCCTACACTCACCCATATTACACTATACAGAGCCCTAGAAACACCCCCTCTACACTCACCCATACTACACAGAGCCCTAGAAACACCCCCTCCACTCACCCATACTACACTATACAGAGCCCTAGAAACACCCCCAACACTCACCCATACTACACTATACAGAGCTACAAACACCCCCTGCACTCACCGATACTACACCATACAGAGCTACAAACACCCCTACACTCACCCATACTACACTATACAGAGCTACAAACACCCCCCTACACTCACCCTTACTACACTATACAGAGCTACAAACACCCCTTACACTCACCCATACTACACTATACAGAGCTATAAACACCCCTTACACTCACCCATACTACACTATACACAGCTACAAACACCCCTTACATTCACCCATACAACACTATACAGAGCTACAAACACCCATACTACACTATACAGAACTACAAACACCCCCTACACATACCCACACCTGCTATACAGAGCCCTAGAAACACTCCCTACACTCACCTTTACTACACTATACAGAGATACAAACCCCCCTACACTTACCCATGCTACACTATATAGAGCTACAAACACCCCCTACACTAACCCATAGTAACTACACTATACAGAGCTACAAACCCCCCCTACACTTACCCATGCTACACTATATAGAGCTACAAACACCCCCTACACTAACCCATACTAACTACACTATACAGAGCTACAAACACCCCTTACACTCACCCATACTACACTATACAGAGCTACAAACACCCTCTATGCGCACCCATATTACACTATACAGAGCTAAAAACACCCCCTACACTCACCCATTCTACACTATGCAGAGCTACAAACCAAACACCACTACACTCACCCATACTACACTATACAGAGCTACAAACACCCCCCACACTCACACATACTACACTATACAGAGCTACAAACACCCCCACACTCATACATACTACACTATACAGAGCTACAAACACCCCCCACACTCACACATACTACACTATACAGAGCTACAAACATCCCCTACACTCACACATACTACACTATACAGAGCTACAAATGCCCCCTACACTCACACATACTACACTATACAGAGCTACAAATGCCCCCTACACACTCACACATACTACACTATACAGAGCTACAAACACCCCCCATACTCACTGATACCAGAGAACACATAGCCCAGAGCTGTACAAAGCCCTTGCTCTCTTTGCTGATTATTTTTACATGCTGACCTATCACATCTCACATTCCACTTCAGAAGACTTTAAGAATTTTTGCCAAATCTATTTTCAGACATTAAAGAGATTCACTAAAAACATCAAATTCCCATGTAAATCTTCCAGCTGGACTCAGCTATGATCTGAACAGATCCATTTTTAGTCAATAGCTGGATGTGTTTGTGCATCACAGTAAACATTTGTTAAAGAAACAACTGTATGTTTCATCCTAAAGGGCCATAATACTCAAAATATTACTTGATCTAATCCGTTACATGCCCAAATCCGTTACATGCTCAAATCCATTACATGCTCTCATCCGTTACATACCCAAATCCCGTACATGCCCAAATCTGTTACATGCGTTACATGCTCAAATCCGTTACATGCTCTCATCCGTTACATGCTCTCATCTGTTACATACTTAAATCCGTTACATGCTCTCATCCGTTACATGCTCTCATCCGTTACATGCTCTCATCCGTTACATGCTCTCATCCGTTACATGCTCTAAACCATTAGAACAGCACTGGTCCCACAACGTAGATGTGTAACTAATGCTCCTGATTAGATCAGCAACAGTTTCCGCTCGGGACCAACAGTGCTCTTTAAGTACCAAGCAGCACTTCTACTGTGTATTTAATGCCTGTTTGCATATGTATTGTGTGTAAGAGTGTGTATGCGTGTGTATGCGTGTATATGTGTGTGTGTGCGTGTGTATATGTGTGTGTATACGCATGTGTGTGTGTGTGCGCGCGTGTGTGCGTGTGTATATGTGTGTATACGTGTGTGTGTGTGTGTGCGCGTGTGTATATACGCATGTGTGTGTGTCTGCGCGTGTGTATATGTGTGTGTATACGCATGTGTGTACGTATGTGTGTTTGTTTGTATATATGTGTGTGTGTTTGCATGTGAGTGTGTGTCTATTCGTGTGTGTGTGTATGTGTCTTATTTGTGTGTGTGTATGTGTTTGTGTATGATGTATTTGGCGTTTGTGTGTGTATGTGTGCATATGTATTGTGTGAAAGTTTGTGTGTATACACGTGTATGTGTGTGTATATGACTGTGTGTGTTTGTATGTATGTGTGTGTGCATGTATGCGTGTGTTTGTATGTATGTGTGTGTGTGCGCATGTATGCGTGTGTATGGTGTATGTGTATGGTGTATGTGTTCAGTGTGTGTGTGTGTGTGTATATGGTGTATGTGTTCAGTGTGTGTGTGTGTGTTAGGTGTATGTGTGTGTATGGTGTATGTGTTCAGTGTATGTTTATGTGAATGGTGTAAGTGCTTAGTGTGTGTATGGTGTATGTCTTCAGTTAGTTACCGCATCTGGCCAAATAGCACAAGCCCAGGTACCATGTCAAGGTCTTTCTAAAAACCTAGGTCCCTAAAACAGCCTAACAATGCAAGTGTTAAATCAAACAAACTGGGAACAAGTGAAGGGTGCACAGGCTTATGTAATCACCCTAGACATATACAAACCACGGAAGGGGACTGCACTCTCAGACTGGACTGTTTGGTAATTTTCCCTATGGGCCTTGTACCCAGGCCTGTCTGGGTTAACTGCTTGTGACTCTGGGGACAATGCAGTTGCCTGAGAGTGCTGTTGAGCACCCAGGGTTGTGCATGTTGCAGGGTCATGGGATGTGTACCCAGTCCAGTCTGAGAGTGCAGTCCCCTTCCGTGTTTTGTATATTTATAGGGTGATTACATAAGCCTGTGCACCCTTGACTTGTTCCCAGTTTGTTTGAGAGCTTGCATTGTATGGCTGTTTAGGAACTCAGGTTTTGGGAGAAACCTTGATACCTGGGCTTGTCCCATTTGGCCAGATGCGGTAACTAACTCTTCCAGTTTTGCTTTTAATTTTAGTTATTTTGTTAATCTAGTTATTTATTTGACATCAAGCAGGAATAAAGATCTAACCGCACCCATATATTTAATTTGCTGAATACAACACAGAAAATAATTGATCCAAACCTGAAAATGTAAACTAAAATTTTTGCAAAAATAAACATCAATGTTATGATTTACCAAATTGTTTAAAGGGACATAACACACAAAATATTTATTTAATCATTCAAATACTTTAAACATGTACTTCTATTATCAGATTTATGTTGTTCTTATGGTATTCTTTGTTGTAGAGCATACCCAGGTAGGTATCAAGCATGTCTGCAGCACTAGATGGTAAAATAATGTTTTTCTAGAAGAGGGCAAAAAAAAATGAAATCTACCTTGACAAAATATTATCAACGGCAATATGTGAAACAAATAGTTGCTAGATGCACTTTTTAGAAATGGTGGCTCATTGACTTAAAAAGTGACCCTAAGTGTGTGATGATGATACTTTCATATATAGAGCAAAGTCATCTAGTGCTCCTCCCACAGATGCCCAGGACCATTAGTATCACACAGTCAGTGCATATAGAATGTTACAGGGTCTCAGTTTTTTATCCTATAACCACTTTGGTTCAGTGTAAAAAAATAAAATAACAGTTTTTAGAGGTAAGGAACAGATAAAATGGGTAAAAACAAAATAATGGAAATACACCACAAACAATTTTTAACATGAGAAACAATTTTTTTAGCTTTAGTTTCTGTTTAATTTATTTTTAATTTAAACAAAAGTTTAGTTCTTATCAAAGGGCATAAGAATGGCTATATAGAATAACAGCAGCTCAGTGCTTGTCTCATTAAAGCCCTGAGGAATGTGCCACACTCTCCCATGCTTACTTAATACCTTAATACCTGATGGCTGGTGTTATGATGACCTGACCACTTCCTTGAGACCCTGAGACTCGAGTTGCTTTGCTCGTCATGATGAGTCTCCAGGGGCCACGTGAGGGCTCAGCAGCTCTGAGTTAACAGACAACTTGTCAAGTGCGTGCCACTGCGTCTGACTCTGACTGCATCACATCACATGTAACAGTGTGCTGTGTGCCTGGCCAGTAGTCCCGCGCAGCAGCGCACGCTATCGTCCCACCCCTTCTCCCCGAGTCCCCACCCCCTAACCAATCAAAAAATCCAACTAGGAGAACTCGGAGTAGTAGAGTAGGAGTCAGTGAAGCACAACTGGGCCGGGCTTAAAAAAAATAAAAATGAATTGTTGCTATGTCAGCAGTGGGGCGGGAGGGGGCACAGCATTTCATTTGGGTGGACATTGCCCCCCAATGTCCCCTCTTGGAGCCGACTCTGGTTCAGTGTGTGTGTGTATGTGTTCAGTGTGTGTGTGTATGATGTATGTGTTCAGTGTGTGTGCGTGTGTATATGTGTTCACTGTGTGTGTGTGTGTGTATGGTATATGTGTTCAGTGTGTGTGTGTTTGTGTGTTCAGTGTATGTGTTCAGTGTGTGTGTATGGTATATGTGTTCAGAGTGTGTGTGTATGGTGTATGTGTTCAGTGTGTGTATGTGTTCAGTGTGTGTGTGTATGGTGTATGTGTTCAGTGTGTGTGTGTGTGTATTGTGTATGTGTTCAGTGTGTGTGTGTGTGTATGTATGTATGTGTTCAGCGTGTGTGTATGTGTTCAGTGTGTGTGTGTATATAGTGTAGGTGTTCAGTGTGTGTGTATATACAGTATATATATAAATATATATATATATATATATATATATATATATAAAACACAAGATTAAGATTACACGCAAACAAAGAAGAGTTAGTTACCGCATCTGGCCAAATAGGACAAGTCCAGGTACCACGTCAAGGTATCTCCGAAAACCTAGGTCTCTAAAACAATGCAAGTGTTAAATCAAACAAACTGGGAACAAGTTAAGGGTGCACAGGCTTATGTTATCACCCTAGACATATACAAAACACGGAAGGGAACTGCACTCTCAGACTGGACTGTTTGGTAATTTTCCCTATGGGCCTTGCACCCAGGCCTGTCTGGGTTAACTGCCTGTGACTCTGGGGACAATACAGTTGCCTGAGAGTGCTATTGAGCACCCAGGGCTGTGCATGTTGCAGGGTCATGGGTAGGGTTGCCACCCGTCCCTTAAAATACAGAACACTTATAAGTTACACATGCTGCAGGGAGGAATATGAATTGTGCTGTCCAGAAACACAATACATGTTTCTCCCTGTAGCTTGTGTAACTCATAAGTGTCCAGGAAAACATGGCTGAGGTGGCAACCCTAGTCATGGGATGTGTACCCAGTCCAGTCTGAGAGTGCAGTCCCCTTCCGTGTTTTGTATATTTATAGGGTGATTACATAAGCCTGTGCACCCTTGACTTGTTCCCAGTTTGTTTGAGAGCTGGCATTGTATGGCTGTTTAGGAACTCAGGTTTTGGGAGAGACCTTGATACCTGGGCTTGTCCTATTTGGCCAGATGCGGTAACTAACTCTTCCAGTTTTGCTTTTAATTTTAGTTATTTTTTTAATCTAGTTATTTATTTGGCATCAAGCAATAATAAAGATCTAACCTCACCCATATATTTCATTTGCTGAATACAACACAGAAAATACCAAAAAAGTGATTGATCCAAACCTGAAAACGTAAACTAAAATTTTTGCAAAATTAACATCAGTGTTATGATTTACCAAATCGTTTAAAGGGACATAACACACAAAATATTTATTTAATAATTCAAATACTTTAAACATGTACTTCTGTTATCAGATTTGTGTTGTTCTTATGGTATTCTTTGTTGTAGAGCATACCCAGGTAGGTATCAAGCATGTGTGCAGCACTAGACGGTTGCAGCATTTGCACATTTTACAACATTGCTAAAATCATTCATGCCGAACTGCTGCCATATAGTACCCTAGACATGTGCACACTAGCTACCTAAGTATGGTCTTCAACAAAGAATACCAAGGGAACAAAATACATTTGATAATAGAAGTAAATTGGAAAGATTTTTTTTTTTCTTTTTAAATTGAGTGCTCGTTCTGAATCATGAAAGCAAAATTCTGGGCTTCATTTCCCTTTAAAGCAATTGAAATACCAATTGTCAATATGCCAAAAGCCTTAAAATAACAATGTAATTATAGTAAGCTAGAAAACGGATTTATTTATCAGCTAGCAGCACAATACAATGTCTTGCTGATTATTTATGTACATTGTGCTTCTAGTAGTAATCACACACACAATTTAGTTGTCTTAAACTATATTTATGTTTGTTATTTAAATTGTGTTTTATTTGTATTTTTTGTTTTGCTTTGTTGTATTGTGGCAATGATATATATTTGGATATAGCTGTCTTCATTACTTCCTCATAATCTGCTAATGTCACATATAGTTCACTGACCTAACATTACCAATATCTTAAGGTTTGTGACATCTCTCATGTGACAAATCCTGTTGGGGCATCTCCCAGTCCAGAACCTGCTGACATGGTGCACAATCTGCTTAAAAACAAGTCTGCTTTTGTTTGTTTTCCCATTTTTTTTGCTGATTTATGCTCACCCAGAGAAATAAATGCTATATATGATGATGTAATGAATAGCTGGAGAATACTATGCAGAAGCATGTTTTACATTCAATGTTATGTTGTTTAATTACTGAAGAAACAGGAGTAAAATTGTATTCTACTTTCAGTTAAAGAGCACCTACTGTAGGTTTTCCTATGTTTAAAATCCTGTTATCTCTTATGCTGAGGCCAATTGCAGACGGTGATAAAGTAAGAATCTCACAGGGCTTAATGTCCCTTTAAAACCTGTCAGGTTAGTCTGATCTAAGTAAACACTGGTGTGGAATTTCAAATCTCCAGAAAGTTTGTACAGATTCCAGACATTCAATGCATTCTTGTGCCCAATAAAGAGTATAGTTACTGCACTGTAAACACGCACTATTTATTTAGCAATGAGAGAGTTATATAATAATGAGCCCTGACACTGTGTAATACAGGAGCCACTAGGTATATATATATATATATGCCCCAGGTCACACCTGTAGGTGCTTGTGATGGTTCTGGGGGTGACACCTGTGATGAATGGGTTGCCTGCTTGCATGTAGCATGTTGCACCAACACAGGAGAATTACATAGGGGTTAAAGGGACATTATACACTCATTTTTTATTTGCATAAATGTTTTGTAGATGATCCATTTATATAGCCCATAAAGTTTTCTCTTGTTAAGTGTATCCAGTCCACGGATCATCCATTACTTGTGGGATATTCTCATTCCCAACAGGAAGTTGCAAGAGGACACCCACAGCAGAGCTGTAATATAGCTCCTCCCCTAACTGTCATAGCCAGTCATTCTCTTGCAACTCTCAACAAGCTAGGATGTTGTAGGAGAGAGTGGTTAAATATAGTTAGTTTATTTTCTTCAATCAAAAGTTTGTTATTTTTAAATAGTACCGGAGTTGTGCTATTTTATCTCAGGCAGTAAATAGAAGAAGAATCTGCCTGAGGTTTCTATGATCTTAGCAGGTTGTAACTAAGATCCATTGCTATTCTCACATATGTCTGAGGGGATTACACAGATGAGGTAACTTCAGCGAGAGAATGGCGTGCAGTTTATTCTGCTATCAGGTATGTGCAGTTATAATTTTTTCTAGAGATGGAAAACACTAGAAAATGCTGCTGATACCGGATTAATGTAAGTTAAGCCTGAATACAGTGATTTAATAACGACTGGTATCATGCTTACTCCCAGGGGTAATACCCTTATGATATTGCAATATAAACGTTTGCTGGCATGTTTAATCGTTTTTATATATGCATTGGTGATAAAACTTTATTGGGGCCTAGTTTTTTCCACATGGCTGGCTTAAATTTTGACTAGAAACAGTTTTACTGAGGCTTTCCACTGTTATAGTATAAAAGTTACAGTTGGTGCAGTTAAAATTACAAACTGTGACATTCAGCTTCCCTCAGGAGTCCCCTGTATGCTATAGGACATCTCTAAAGGGCTCAAAGGCTTTCCAAAGTCGTTTATTGGGGAAGGTAGGACCACAGCTTGCTGTGGCAGTTGGTTGTGACTGTTAAAAAAAAAAAAAAAAAAAAGTATTTCGTTTTTTTTGATCCGTTTTTTTGAACTAAGGGGTTAATCATCCATTTGCAAGTGGATGCAATGCTCTGCTAGCCTATTACATACACTGTAAAAATTTTGTTTGATTTACTGCATTTTTTCACTGTTTTTCAAATTCTGACAAAATTTGTTTCTCTTAAAGGCACAGTACCGTTTTTTATATTTGCTTGTTAACTTGATTTAAAGTGTTTTCCAAGCTTGCTAGTCTCATTGCTAGTCTGTATAAACATGTCTGACATAGAAGAAACTCCTTGTTCATTATGTTTAAAAGCCATGGTGGAACCCCCTCTTAGAATGTGTACCAAATGTACTGATTTCATTTTATGCAATAAAGATCATATTCTGTTTTTAAAAAAATTATCACCAGAGGAATCTGACGAGGGGAAAGTTATGCCGACTAACTCTCCCCACGTGTCAGACCCTTTGACTCCCGCCCAAGGGACTCACGCTCAAATGGCGCCAAGTACATCTAGGGCGCCCATAGCGTTTACTTTACAAGACATGGCGGCAGTCATGGATAATACACTGTATTAGCCAGACTACCTGAACTTAGAGGTTAGCGAGATAGCTCTGGGGTGAGACAAAATGCAGAGCATACTGACGCTTTAAAAAACCATGTCAGATACTGCCTCACAATATGCAGAAGCTGAGGAAGGAGAGCTTCAGTCAGTGGGTGATGTTAATGACTCAGGAAAGATACCTGATTCTAATATTTCTACATTTAAATTTAAGCTTGAACACCTCCGCATGTTACTTAGGGAGGTTTTAGCTGCTCTGAATGACTGTGATACCATTGCAGTGCCAGAGAAATTTTGTAGACTGGATAAATGCTTTGCAGTGCCGGTGTGTACTGATGTTTTTCCAATACCTAAAAGGTTTACAGAAATTATTAATAAGGAATGGGATAGACCAGGTGTGCCGTTCTCTTCCCCTCCTATTTTTAGAAAAATGTTTTCCAATAGACGCCACCACACGGGACTTATCGCAGACAGTCCCTAAGGTGGAAGGAGCAGTTTCTACTCTAGCAAAGCGTACTACTATCCCTGTCGAGGACAGTTGTGCTTTTTTAGAGCCAATGGATAAAAAATTAGAAGGTTACCTTAAGAAAATATTTATTCAACAAGGTTTTATCCTACAGCCCATTGCATGCATTGCCCCTGTCACTGCTGCTGCGGCGTACTGGTTTGAGTCTCTGGAAGAGGCTTTACAGGTAGAGACTCCATTGGATGACATACTTGGCAAACATAGAGCACTTAAGCTAGCCAATTATTTTATTTCTGATGCCATTGTTCATTTGAATAAACTAACGGCTAAGAATTCTGGTTTTGCTATACAGCCGCGCAGAGCGCTATGGCTTAAATCATGGTCAGCTGACGTGACTTTAAAATCTAAGCTACTTAACATTCCCTTCAAGGGGCAGACCCTATTCGGGCCTGGTTTGAAGGAGATTATTGCTGATATCACGGGAGGAAAAGGTTGTGCCAAATCTAGGGCCAAACAGTCTAATTTTCATGCCTTTCGAAACTTCAAGGCAGGTGCGGCATCAACTTCCTCTAATAATAAAAAAGAGGGAACTTTTGCTCAATCCAAGACGGTCTGGAGACCAAACCAGACCTGGAAAAAAGGCAAGCAGGTCAAAAATCCTGCTGCTGCCTCTAAGACAGCATGAAGGAACGACCCCCTATCCGGTAACGGATCTAGTAGGGGGCAGACTTTCACTCTTCGCCCAGGCGTGGGCAAGAGATGTTCAGGATCCCTGGGCGTTGGAAATTATATCCCAGGGATATCTTCTGGACTTCAAAGCTTCCCCCCCAAAAGGGAGATTTCACCTTTCACAATTATCTGCAAACCAGATAAAGAGTGAGGCACTCTTACACTGTGTACGAGACCTCCTAGTTATGGGAGTGATCCATCCAGTTCCAAAGGAGGAACAGGAACAGGGTTTTTACTCAAATCTGTTTGTGGTTCCCAAAAAAGAGGGAACCTTCAGACCGATTTTGGATCTAAAGATCTTAAACAAATTCCTCAAAGTTCTGTTGTTCAAGATGGAAACTATTTGTACCATCCTACCACTGATCCAGGAGGGTCAATATATGACTACAGTGGATCTAAAGGATGCTTATCTTCACTTTCCGATACACAAAGATCATCATCGGTTTCTCAGGTTTGCCTTTCAAGACAGGCATTTCCAGTTGTAGCTCTTCCCTTTGGATTAGCTACAGCCCCAAGAATCTTTACAAAGGTTCTAGGGTCGCTTTTGGCGGTCCTAAGTCCGTGGGGCATAGCAGTAGCCCCTTATTTAGACGACATCCTGATACAGGCGTCAAACTTCCAAATTGCCAAGTCTCATACGGACGTAGTACTGGCATTTCTGAGGTCGCATGGGTGGAAAGTGAATGAGGAAAAGTGTTCTCTATCCCCACTCACAAGAGTTTCCTTTCTAGGGACTCTGATAGATTCTGTAGAAATGAAAATTTACCTTGACGGAGTCCAGGTTATCAAAGCTTCTAAATTCCTGTCGGGTTCTTCATTCCATTCCGCACCCTTTGGTGGCTCAGTGTATGGAAGTAATCGGCTTAATGGTAGCGGCAATGGACATAGTGCCGTTTGCACGCTTACATCTCAGACCGCTGCAACTATGCAGGCTCAGTCAGTGGAGCGGGGATTACACAGATTTGGCCCCTCAACTGAATCTGGACCAAGAGACCAGGGATCCTCTTCCCTGGTGGCTATCTCGGGTCCATCTGTCCAAAGGTATGACCTTCGCAGGCCAGATTGGACTATTGTAACAACAAATGCCAGCCTTCTAGGTTGGGGTGCAGTCTGGAACTCCCTGAAGGCTCAGGGATCGTGGACTCAGGAGGAGTCTCTCCTTCCAATAAATATTCTGGAACTAAGAACGATATTCAAGGCTCTTCAGGTTTGGCCTCAGTTAGCAACTCTGAGGTACATCAGATTTCAGTCGGTCAACATCACGACTGTAGCTTACATCAACCATCGAGGGGGAACAAGAAGTTCCCTAGAGATGTTAGAAGTTTCAAAAATAATTCACTGGGCAGAGATTCACTCTTGCCACCTATCAGCTATCCATATCCCAGGTGTAGAGCACTGGGAGGCGGATTTTCTAAGTCGTCAGACTTTTCATCCGGGAGAGTGGGAACTCCATCCGGAGGTATTTGCACAACTGATTCTCCATTGGGGCAAACCAGAACTGGATCTCATGGCGTCTCGCCAGAACGCCAAGCTTCCGTGTTACGGATCCAGGTCCAGGGATCCCAAGGCGACACTGATAGATACTCTAGCAGCGCCCTGGTCTTTCAACCTGGCTTATGTGTTTCCACCGTTTCCTCTGCTCCCTCGACTGATTGCCAAGATCAAGCAGGAGAGAGCATCAGTGATTCTGATAGCACCTGCGTGGCCACGCAGGACCTGGTATGCAGATCTAGTGGACATGTCATCCTTTCCACCATGGTCTCTGCCTCTGAGACAGGACCTTCTACTTCAGGGTCCTTTCAACCATCCAAATCTAATTTCTCTGAGGCTGACTGCCTGGAGATTGAATGCTTGATTTTATCAAAGCGTGGCTTCTCCGAGTCAGTTATTGATACCTTAATACAGGCACGAAAGCCTGTCACCAGGAAAATTTACCATAAGGTATGGCGTAGATATCTTTATTGGTGTGAATCCAAGGGTTACTCATGGAGTAAGGTCAGGATTCCTAGGATTTTTTCTTTTCTCCAAGAAGGTTTGGAAAAAGGATTGTCAGCTAGTTTCTTAAAGGGACAGATTTTTGCTCTGTCTATTCTTTTGCACTAGCGTCTGGCAGATGTTCCAGACGTTCAGGCATTTTGTCAGGCTTTAGTTTGAATCAAGCCTGTGTTTAAACCTGTTGCTTCACCATGGAGCTTAAACTTGGTTCTTAAGGTTCTTCAAGGAGTTCCGTTTGAACCTCTTCATTCCATAGATAAACTTTTATCTTGGAAAGTTCTTTTTTTTTTTTTTTTTGGTAGCTATTTCCTCGGCTCGTAGAGTCTCTGAGCTATCTGCCTTACAATGTGATTCTCCTTATCTGATTTTTCATACGGATAAGGTAGTCCTGCGTACCAAACCTGGGTTCTTACCTAAGGTGGTATCTAACAAGAATATCAATCAAGAGATTGTGGTTCCATCCTTGTGTTACACAATCTGGACGTCGTCTGTGCTTTAAAGTTTTACTTACAAGCTACTAAAGATTTTTGTCAAACATCTGCTTTGTTTGTTGTCTACTCTGGACAGAGGAGAGGTCAAAAGGCTTTGGCAACCTCTTTTTCTTTATGGCTAAGAAGCTTAATCCGCTTAGCCTATGAGACTGCTGGACAGCAGCCTCCTGAAAGGATTACAGCTCATTCCACTAGAGCTGTGGCTTCCACTTGGGCCTTTAAAAATGAGGCTTCTGTTGAACAGATTTGCAAGGCGGCGACTTGGTCTTCGCTTCATACTTTTTCAAAATTTTACAAATTTGATACTTTTGCTTCTTCGGAGGCTATATTTGGGAGACAGGTTTTACGGGCAGTGGTTCCTTCCATTTAAGTTCCTGCCTTGTCCCTCCCTTCATCCGTGTACTTTAGCTTTGGTATTGGTATCCCACAAGTAATGGATGATCCGTGGACTGGATACACTTAACAAGAGAAAACATAATTTATGCTTACCTGATAAATTTATTTCTCTTGTAGTGTATCCAGTCCACGCCCCGCCCTGTCATTTTAAGGCAGGTAATTTTTAAATTTAAACTACTGTAACCACTACACCCTATGGTTCCTCCTTTCTCGGCTTGTTTTGGTCGAATGACTGGCTATGACAGTTAGGGGAGGAGCTATATTACAGCTCTGCTGTGGGTGTCCTCTTGCAACTTCCTGTTGGGAATGAGAATATCCCACAAGTAATGGATGATCCGTGGACTGGATACACTACAAGAGAAATAAATTTATCAGGTAAGCATAAATTATGTTTTTTTTTTTAAATGTATAGTTTTGCTTATTTTTAAATAACATTGCTGTGATTTTCTGACTCCTAACCAAGCCCCAAAGTTTTATGAGAATACCGTCAGCTACCTTCTCCAGCTTGCTTCTGTTTGTGTAAAGGGTCTTTTCATATGCAAAAGAAGGGGGAAGTGTCTTATTATCCACTTGCAGTGGGCTTTTCAGCTAACCTTTTCAACAGAGCTAAACTGAGAGCTTCTAAGTAAGTTTTTAACAGTTTTATACTGGATTTTTATATCAGTATCTGCATCTTATTCTTTATGGTAGTGACTATTACATGCAGTTATATGAAAATGAGTGTATACTGTCCCTTTAATGGATAAACCCATGATACTGTAAGCAGATAATGAATGATACAGAACTTGCTGCACATTCCATCTGCCCTACACAAACTGCTAGTAAATGTCTGTTTATGGTTATTATATGAGGAATCCTGCTCTCTGTGCAGGCAAATAAACGGTTGTCTTGATCAGCAGAATATCATATTGGTATAAAGCACTCAGCTTTCTGGTTTGTTGTACAGAGCAGGGGCAGTGGCACCAGGGCCCAAGTGCTGAAGGGGCCAATAAGCAGCCAGTCTATACATAGGTGTGTGCAGAATGTGTCTATCATATATCTATGTATATCTATCATCTATCTACCTATCATCTATCAAGCTATCTGTATGACTGTCTATATCATCTGTCTGTCTATCTATCTATCTATCTATCTATCTATCATCTATCTGTGTATATCTATCTATCATGTATCTGTGTATATCTATCATCTATCTATGTATATCTATCTATCATTTATCTGTGTATATCTATCATCTATGTATATCTATCATCTATCTGTGTATATCTATCTATTGGGTACTTGTAAAGCACAAACTAATCACCCGTGAGGGTCTCAAGGCGCTATGGGGGGGAGAGGGGGGCTAAGGGAAGACAATTCAGTTGAAGAGCCAGATCTTGAGGTCCTTCCTGAAGTTTGTAAGGGAGGTGGATTGTCTGAGGTGCAGCGGGAGGGAGTTCCTTGACCTTGCTGCCATATAGGAGAAGGATTTTCCTCCAGCTGTTTTTTTCTTGATGCGGGGGATGACTGCGAGTGCTTTATCGGCAGTTGTCTGGAGGGGGTGTAGAAATTGACACGGTGGTTTATGTATTCAGGACCGATGTTGTGGAGGGCCTTGAATGCATGGGTTAGGAGCTTGAAGGTTATTCTCTAGTTGACGGGGAGCCAGTGTAGGTTCCTTAGGTGTTCGATGAGTCTGGCCGAGGTGTTCTGGATGCGTTGGAGTCGTTTCTGGAGCTTGATGGTGGACCCGGCGTAGAGTGCATTGCTGTAGTCCAGTCGACTACTGACGAGGGCGTGGGTGACAGATTTTCTAGTTTCAGTGGGGATCCACTTGAAGATTTTTCGCAGTAGGTGGAGTATGTGAAAACAAGTCAAAGAGACGGCGTTGACTTGGCGGTCCATGGAAAGTGATGAGTCGAGGATGACGCCTAGATTTCGTGTGTGGTGTGTTGGAGTTGGAGGGCGTCCGAGGGCTGTGGGCCACCAGGAGTCATCCCATGCAGATTTGGTGGGTCCGAGGAGGAGGATTTCGGTCTTGTCAGTGTTGAGTTTGAGACGGTTGTTGTTCATCCAGGTGGCGATTGCTGTAAGTCCTTCGTGGACATTTTTCTTGGCGATGGCGGGGTCTTGGGTGAGCGAGATGATTAACTGGGTATCATCAGCGTAGGAGACGATGTTGAGATTGTGTTGTCGGACAATGGCGGCGAGGGGTGCCATGTAGATGTTGAAGAGGGTGGGGCTAAGAGAAGAGCCTTGGGATATGCCGCAGCTGATTGCTGTGGGATTGGAGGAGAAGGGTGGGAGTCTGACTTTCTGGGTTCTGCCGCTGAGGAAGGAGGTGATCCATTCCAGGGCCTTATTGCGGATGCCAGCATCGTGTAGGCGCGTCAGGAGGGTGCTGTGGGCTACAGTGTCGAATGCGGCTGAGAGGTCTAGAAGAATGAGCGCAGCAGTCTCTCCTTGGTCGAGCATGGTGCGGATGTTGTCTGTGGCAGCGAGGAGGGTGGTCTCGGGGCTGTGATTGCTCCTGAAACCGGATTGGGAAGGGTCCAAGATCTGGTTGGTCTCGATGTGGTCAACAAGTTGTACGTTGATGGCCTTCTCGATTACTTTGGCTGGAAAGGGGAGAAGAGAGATGGGGCAGTAGTTTTTAGGATCTATGGGGTCAGCTGTGGGTTTCTTCAGCAGGGGTTTCAACTCTGCATGCTTCCAGTCTTCTGGGAAGGTGCCAGTTTTGATGGAGCAGTTTATGGTGAGGCAGAGTTCGTGGGCGATGGTAAAACCCGCTTTGTTGAATATGTGGTGCGGGCATGGGTCTGAGGGTGCTCCGGAGTGGATAGATTTCATGATTCTGAGTGTGTCCTCCGTGGTGAGGGGGCTCCAGGTAGTGCGTAGAAGGTGGCGGGTGGTGGGTTTGGGTGAGGTGGTGGTGGGTGGGTCGGCGGTGAGTGGTGAGTTCTGGAGCTCAAGGCTGTCATAG
Source organism: Bombina bombina (assembly GCF_027579735.1). Lineage (NCBI taxonomy): Eukaryota > Metazoa > Chordata > Amphibia > Anura > Bombinatoridae > Bombina > Bombina bombina. Next base: position 286,475,191 of record NC_069505.1, read on the forward strand.
ATGTTGATGATCTTGCGGTGGAAGTAAGTAGCGATGTTGTCGCAGAGGTCCTGGGGGGGTGGGATGTCATTAGTTTCACTTTTGGGTTTGGAGAATTCCTTGATGACTGTGAACAGCTCTTTGCTGTTGTGGGTTTTGGCGTGGATTCTGTCTAGGATAGCGGTTTTCTTTGTGGTTTTGATGAGGTGGTGGTGGGTGGTGACGGCTTCTTTGTAGGCGGATTTGTCCAAGGGGGACTTGCTGGATCTCCATATTCTCTCTAATCGTCTGCAGTGGCGTTTGGAGTCCTGGAGGGTGGGGATGAACCAGCTGGCCTTGTTGGTGGGCTGGCGGCAGGACGGTTTCTTGAGGGGGGCGAGGGTATTTGCTCAGTCTGTGATCCAGCGATGTAGGTGGCGGGCGGAGGAGTTGGCGTCAGTGGAGGTCACTGGGGGGGACTTGATCAGGGTGGAGTGCAGTTGTTCTTGGGTGATGTTGTTCCAGTTTCATCTATCTATGTATATCTATCTATCTATCTATGTATATCTATCTATCTATGTATATCTTTCTATCATCTATCTGTGTATATCTATCTATCATCTATCTATGTATACAGGGATTGCAGAATTATTAGGCAAGTTGTATTTTTGAGGATTAATTTTATTATTGAACAACAACCATGTTCTCAATGAACCCAAAAAACTCATTAATATCAAAGCTGAATATTTTTGGAAGTAGTTTTTAATTTGTTTTTAGTTTTAGCTATTTTAGGGGGATATCTGTGTGTGCAGGTGACTATTACTGTGCATAATTATTAGGCAACTTAACAAAAAACAAATATATACCCATTTCAATTATTTATTTTTACCAGTGAAACCAATAAAACATCTCAACATTCAAAAATATACATTTCTGACATTCAAAAACAAAACAAAAACAAATCAGTGACCAATATAGCCACCTTTCTTTGCAAGGACACTCAAAAGCCTGCCATCCATGGATTCTGTCAGTGTTTTGATCTGTTCACCATCAACATTGCGTGCAGCAGCAACCACAGCCTCCCAGACACTGTTCAGAGAGGTGTACTGTTTTCCCTCCTTGTAAATCTCACATTTGATGATGGACCACAGGTTCTCAATGGGGTTCAGATCAGGTGAACAAGGAGGCCATGTCATTAGATTTTCTTCTTTTATACCCTTTCTTGCCAGCCATGCTGTGGAGTACTTGGACGCGTGTGATGGAGCATTGTCCTGCATGAAAATCATGTTTTTCTTGAAGGATGCAGACTTCTTCCTGTACCACTGCTTGAAGAAGGTGTCTTCCAGAAACTGGCAGTAGGACTGGGAGTTGAGCTTGACTCCATCCTCAACCCGAAAAGGCCCCACAAGCTCATCTTTGATGATACCAGCCCAAACCAGTACTCCACCTCCACCTTGCTGGCGTCTGAGTCGGACTGGAGCTCTCTGCCCTTTACCAATCCAGCCACGGGCCCATCCATCTGGCCCATCAAGACTCACTCTCATTTCATCAGTCCATAAAACCTTAGAAAAATCAGTCTTGAGATATTTCTTGGCCCAGTCTTGACGTTTCAGCTTGTGTGTCTTGTTCAGTGGTGGTCGTCTTTCAGCCTTTCTTACCTTGGCCATGTGAGTATTGCACACCTTGTGCTTTTGGGCACTCCAGTGATGTTGCAGCTCTGAAATATGGCCAAACTGGTGGCAAGTTGCATCTTGGCAGCTGCACGCTTGACTTTTCTCAGTTCATGGGCAGTTATTTTGCGCCTTGGTTTTTCCACACGCTTCTTGCGACCCTGTTGACTATTTTGAATGAAACGCTTGATTGTTTGATGATCACGCTTCAGAAGCTTTGCAATTTTAAGAGAGCTGCATCCCTCTGCAAGATATCTCACTATTTTTTACTTTTATGAGCCTGTCAAATCCTTCTTTCTCTTGTTAAGTGTATCCAGTCCACGGATCATCCATTACTTATGGGATATTAACTCCTCCCCAACAGGAAGTGCAAGAGGATTCACCCAGCAGAGCTGCTATATAGCTCCTCCCCTAACTGCCATTACCAGTCATTCTCTTGCACCCAACGAATAGATAGGATGTGTGAGAGGACTGTGGTGATTATACTTAGTTTCATACCTTCAATCAAAAGTTTGTTATTTTATAATAGCACCGGAGTGTGTTATTCCTTCTCTGGTAGAATTTGAAGAAGAATCTACCTGAGTTTTTCTATGATTTTAGCCGGAGTAGTTAAGATCATATTGCTGTTTCTCGGCCATCTGAGGAGAGGTAAACTTCAGATCAGGGGACAGCGGGCAGATTAATCTGCAAAGAGGTATGTAGCAGCTTATTATTTTCTGACAATGGAATTGATGAGAAAATTCTGCCATACCGATATAATGTAAACTCAGCCTTAAATGCAGTAGCAGCAACTGGTATCAGGCTGTCATGTATGTATATTTTACACTTCAGTATTCTGGGGAATGGCACTTCACTGGAATTATACTGTATGCATAAAACTTTAGCCTAATTTGCAGGGACTAGCAACAGGCTTTTTAATAACACTCAATTTATTAATGTTAAACGTTTTTTGCTGGCATGTAAAATCGTTTAATTTTCTGAGGTACTGGGTGAAAAAATGTTTTGGGCACTATTTTTTCCACTTGGCAGTCGTTTTATTTAATTTATGACAGTTTACTGATCTCTCTCACTGTTATGTGTGAGGGGGAGGGACCTTTTTTGGTGCTTTTGCTACGCATCAAAAAATTCAGTCAGAAGTTTATTGTCTTCCCTGCATGATCCGGTTCATCTCTACAGAACTCAGGGGTCTTCAAAACTTGTTTTGAGGGAGGTAATCACTCACAGCAGAGCTGTGAGATTGTAGTTGACTGTGATAAAAAAAAAAAAACGTTTATTTCTGTATTTTTTTTTTTCTGCTATCAGGGTTAGTTATCCTTTGCTAATGGGAGCAATCCTTTGCTAAAATTGTGTTTTTTACAAAGATTTGATGCTATAACTTTTCAGTTTATTAATTTTCAACTGTCATAACTTTTTCTGTGCTTCTTATAGGCACAGTACGTTTTCATATTATAGTAAATTACTTGAAAAGTATTTCCAAGTTGCTAGTTTATTTGCTAGTGTGTTAAACATGTCTGATTCAGAGGAAGATATCTGTGCTATATGTGCTAAAGCCAAAGTGGAGCCCAATAGAAATGTATGTACTAACTGTATTGATGCTACTTTAAATAAAAGTCAATCTGTACAAATTGAACATATTTCACCAAACAACGAGGGGAGAGTTATGCCGACTAACTCGCCTCACGTGTCAGTACCTGCATCTCCCGCTCGGGAGGTGCGTGATATTGTAGCGCCGAGTACATCTGGGCGGCCATTACAAATCACATTACAGGATATGGCTACTGTTATGACTGAAGTTTTGGCTAAATTACCAGAACTAAGAGGTAAGCGTGATCACTCTGGGGTGAGAACAGAGTGCGCTGATAATATTAGGGCCATGTCAGACACTGCGTCACAATTTGCAGAACATGAGGACGGAGAGCTTCATTCTGCGGGTGACGGTTCTGATCCAAACAAACTGGATTCAGATATTTCAAATTTTAAATTTAAGCTGGAAAACCTCTGTGTATTACTAGGGGAGGTGTTAGCGGCTCTGAATGATTGTAACACAGTTGCAATACCAGAGAAAATGTGTAGGTTGGATAAATATTTTGCGGTACCGGCGAGTACTGACGTTTTTCCTATACCTAAGAGACTTACTGAAATTGTTACTAAGGAGTGGGATAGACCCGGTGTGCCGTTCTCACCCCCTCCGATATTTAGAAAGATGTTTCCAATAGACGCCACCACACGGGACTTATGGCAAACGGTCCCTAAGGTGGAGGGAGCAGTTTCTACTTTAGCTAAGCGTACCACTATCCCGGTGGAGGATAGCTGTGCCTTTTCAGATCCAATGGATAAAAAGTTAGAGGGTTACCTTAAGAAAATGTTTGTTCAACAAGGTTTTATATTGCAACCTCTTGCATGCATTGCGCCTGTCACGGCTGCAGCAGCATTTTGGTTTGAGTCTCTGGAAGAGACACTTGAATCAGCTCCATTAGATGAGATTACACACACGCTTAAAGCCCTTAAGTTAGCTAACTCATTTATTTCAGATGCCGTAGTACATTTAACTAAACTTACGGCTAAGAATTCCGGATTCGCCATTCAGGCACGCAGAGCACTGTGGCTAAAATCCTGGTCAGCTGACGTTACTTCTAAATCTAAATTGCTTGATATACCTTTCAAAGGGCAGACCTTATTCGGGCCCGGGTTGAAAGAAATTATCGCTGACATTACAGGAGGTAAAGGCCATGCCCTGCCTCAAGACAGAGCCAAACCTAAGGCTAGACAGTCTAATTTTCGTTCCTTTCGTAATTTCAAAGCAGGAGCAGCATCAACTTCCTCTGCACCAAAACAGGAAGGAGCTGTTGCTCGCTACAGACAAGGCTGGAGACCTAACCAGTCCTGGAACAAGGGCAAGCAGGCCAGGAAACCTGCTGCTGCCCCTAAGACAGCATGAATCGAGGGCCCCCTGATCCGGGAACGGATCTAGTGGGGGGCAGACTTTCTCTCTTCGCCCAGGCTTGGGCAAGAGATGTCCAGGATCCCTGGGCGTTAGAGATCATATCTCAGCGATACCTTCTAGACTTCAAATTCTCTCCCCCAAGAGGGAGATTTCATCTGTCAAGGTTGTCAACAAACCAAATAAAGAAAGAGGCGTTTCTACGCTGCGTACAAGATCTTTTATTAATGGGAGTGATCCATCCGGTTCCGCGGTCGGAACAAGGACAAGGGTTTTACTCAAATCTGTTTGTGGTTCCCAAAAAAGAGGGAACTTTCAGGCCAATCTTGGATTTAAAGATCCTAAACAAATTCCTAAGAGTTCCATCGTTCAAAATGGAAACTATTCAGACAATTTTACCCATGATCCAAAAGGGTCAGTACATGACCACAGTGGATTTAAAGGATGCTTACCTTCACATACCGATTCACAAAGATCATTACCGGTATCTAAGGTTTGCCTTTCTAGACAGGCATTACCAGTTTGTAGCTCTTCCATTCGGATTGGCTACGGCTCCGAGAATCTTCACAAAGGTTCTGTGTGCTCTTCTGGCGGTACTAAGACCGCGAGGAATTGCGGTAGCTCCGTACCTAGACGACATTCTGATACAAGCTTCAAGCTTTCAAACTGCCAAGTCTCATACAGAGTTAGTACTGGCATTTCTAAGGTCGCATGGATGGAAGGTGAACGAAAAGAAGAGTTCTCTCTTTCCACTCACAAGAGTTCCCTTCTTGGGGACTCTTATAGATTCTGTAGAAATGAAGATTTACCTGACAGAAGACAGGTTAACAAAGCTTCAAAATGCATGCTGTGTCCTTCATTCCATTCAACACCCGTCAGTAGCTCAATGCATGGAGGTGATCGGCTTAATGGTAGCAGCAATGGACATAGTACCCTTTGCACGTCTACATCTCAGACCGCTGCAATTGTGCATGCTAAGTCAGTGGAATGGGGATTACTCAGACTTGTCCCCTACTCTGAATCTGGATCAAGAGACCAGAAATTCTCTTCTATGGTGGCTTTCTCGGCCACATCTGTCCAGGGGGATGCCATTCAGCAGGCCGGACTGGACAATTGTAACAACAGACGCCAGCCTACTAGGTTGGGGCGCTGTCTGGAATTCTCTGAAGGCTCAGGGACAATGGAATCAGGAGGAGCGTCTCCTACCAATAAACATTCTGGAATTGAGAGCAGTTCTCAATGCCCTTCTGGCTTGGCCCCAGTTAACAACTCGGGGGTTCATCAGGTTTCAGTCGGACAACATCACGACTGTAGCTTACATCAACCATCAGGGAGGGACAAGAAGCTCCCTAGCAATGATGGAAGTATCAAAGATAATTCGCTGGGCAGAGTCTCACTCTTGCCACCTGTCAGCAATCCACATCCCGGGAGTGGAGAACTGGGAGGCGGATTTCTTAAGTTGTCAGACTTTTCATCCGGGGGAGTGGGAACTTCATCCGGAGGTCTTTGCCCAAATACTTCGACGTTGGGGCAAACCAGAGATAGATCTCATGGCGTCTCGACAGAACGCCAAGCTTCCTCGTTACGGGTCCAGATCCAGGGATCCGGGAGCGGTTCTGATAGATGCTTTGACAGCACCTTGGACCTTCGGGATGGCTTATGTGTTTCCACCCTTCCCGATGCTTCCTCGATTGATTGCCAGAATCAAACAGGAGAGAGCATCAGTGATTCTAATAACGCCTGCATGGCCACGCAGGACTTGGTATGCAGATCTAGTGGACATGTCATCCTGTCCACCTTGGTCGCTACCTCTGAAACAGGACCTTCTGATCCAGGGTCCCTTCAAACATCAAAATCTAATTTCTCTGAAGCTGACTGCTTGGAAATTGAACGCTTGATTTTATCAAAACGTGGTTTTTCTGAGTCAGTTATTGATACCTTAATACAGGCTAGGAAGCCTGTTACCAGAAAGATTTACCATAAGATATGGCGCAAATACTTATATTGGTGCGAATCCAAGAGTTACTCATGGAGTAAGGTTAGGATTCCGAGGATATTGTCTTTTCTATAAGAAGGTTTAGAAAAGGGTTTATCCGCTAGTTCCTTAAAGGGACAGATTTCAGCTCTGTCCATTCTTTTACACAAACGTCTGTCAGAAGTTCCGGACGTTCAAGCTTTTTGTCAGGCTTTAGCTAGGATCAAGCCTGTGTTTAAAACTGTTGCTCCACCATGGAGTTTGAACTTAGTTCTTAATGTTTTACAGGGGGTTCCGTTTGAACCCCTTCATTCCATTGATATCAAGTTGTTATCTTGGAAAGTTCTGTTTTTAATGGCGATTTCCTCGGCTCGAAGAGTCTCTGAGTTATCTGCCTTACATTGTGATTCTCCTTATCTGATTTTTCATTCAGACAAGGTAGTTCTGCGTACTAAACCTGGGTTCCTACCTAAGGTGGTCACTAACAGGAATATCAATCAAGAGATTGTGGTTACATCTTTGTGTCCTAATCCTTCTTCGAAAAAGGAACGTCTGCTACACAATCTAGATGTAGTCCGTGCCCTGAAATTTTATCTACAGGCAACTAAGGATTTTCGACAAACGTCTTCCCTGTTTGTCGTTTATTCTGGTCAGAGGAGAGGTCAAAAAGCTTCGGCTACCTCTCTCTCCTTTTGGCTTCGTAGCATAATACGGTTAGCCTATGAGACTGCTGGACAGCAGCCTCCTGAAAGAATTACAGCACATTCTACTAGAGCTGTGGCTTCCACTTGGGCCTTTAAGAATGAGGCTTCTGTTGAACAGATTTGCAAGGCTGCAACTTGGTCTTCTCTTCATACTTTTTCCAAATTTTCCAAATTTGACACTTTTGCTTCTTCTGAGGCTGTTTTTGGGAGAAAGGTTCTTCAGGCAGTGGTTCCTTCCGTATAAAGAGCCTGCCTGTCCCTCCCGTCATCCGTGTACTTTAGCTTTGGTATTGGTATCCCATAAGTAATGGATGATCCGTGGACTGGATACACTTAACAAGAGAAAACATAATTTATGCTTACCTGATAAATTTATTTCTCTTGTAGTGTATCCAGTCCACGGCCCGCCCTGTCACTTTAAGGCAGGTAATTTTTCCATTAAACTACAGTCACCACTGTACCCTATGGTTTTCCTTTCTCTGCATGTTTTCGGTCGAATGACTGGTAATGGCAGTTAGGGGAGGAGCTATATAGCAGCTCTGCTGGGTGAATCCTCTTGCACTTCCTGTTGGGGAGGAGTTAATATCCCATAAGTAATGGATGATCCGTGGACTGGATACACTACAAGAGAAATAAATTTATCAGGTAAGCATAAATTATGTTTTTGACCCATTTTGCCAAAGGAAAGGAAGTTGCCTAATAATTATGCACACCTGATATAGGGTGTTGATGTCATTAGACCACACCCCTTCTCATTACAGAGATGCACATCACCTAATATGCTTAATTGGTAGTAGGCTTTCAAGCCTATACAGCTTGGAGTGAGACAACATGCATAAAGAGGATGATGTGGTCAAAATACTCATTTGCCTAATAATTCTGCACTCCCTGTATCTATCTATCTATCTATCTATCTATCTATCTATCTATCTATCTGTGTATATCTATCTATCATCTATCTAAGTATATCTATCTATCTATCTATCTATGTATATCTATCATCTATCTATGTATATCTATCTATCTATCTATCTATCATCTATCTATGTATATCTATCTATCTATCATCTATCTATGTATATCTATCTATCATCTATCTGTGTATATCTATCTATCATCTATCTATGTATATCTATATATCTGTGTATATCTATCTATCTATCTATCTGTGTATATCTATCTATCTATCTATCATCTATCTATCATCAATCTATGTATATCTATCTGTGTATATCTATCTGTGTATATCTATCTATCATCTATGTAAGTATCTCTATCTATGTATATCTATCTATCTATGTATATCTATCTATCTATCTATGTATATCTATCTATCTATCTATCTATGTATCTATCATCTATCTATGTATATCTATCTATCATCTATCTATGTATATCTATCTATCTATCTATCATCTATCTATGTATATCTATCTATCTATCATCTATCTATCATCTATCTGTGTATATCTATCTATCTATGTATATCTATCTATCTATCTATCATCTATCTGTGTATATCTATCTATCATCTATCTATCATCTATCTATGTATATCTATCATCTATCTATCATCTATCTGTGTACATCTATCTATCTATCATCTATCTATCATCTATCTGTGTATATCTATCTATCATCTATCTGTGTATATCTATCTATCATCTAGCTGTGTATATCTATCTGTCATCTATGTATATCTATCTATCATCTATCTATCATCTATCTATATATATCTATCTATCATCTATCTGTGTATATCTATCTATCTATCTATCATCTATCTGTGTATATCTATCTATCTATCTATCATCTATCTGTGTATATCTATCTATCATCTATCTATGTATATCTATCTATCATCTATCTGTGTATATCTATCTATCTATCATCTATCTGTGTATATCTATCTATCTATCTATCTATCATCTATCTGTGTATATCTATCTATCATCTATCTATGTATATCTATCTATCATCTATCTATCATCTATCTATGTATATCTATCTATCTATCATCTATCTGTGTATATCTATCTATCATCTATCTAGGTATATCTATCTATCTATCTATCTATCTATCATCTATCTGTCTATATCTATCTATCATATATCTATGTATATCTATCTATCATCTATCTATCTATCATCTATCTATGTATATCTATCTATCATATATCTGTGTATATCTATCTATCTATCATCTATCTATGTATATCTATCATCTATCTGTGTATATCTATCTATCATCTATCTAGGTATATCTATCTATCTATCTATCAATCATCTATCTGTGTATATCTATCTATCATCTATGTATATCTATCTATCATCTATCTATCTATCATCTATCTATGTATATCTATCTATCTATCATATATCTGTGTATATCTATTTTTCATCTATCTATTATCTATCTATCTGTGTATATCTATCATCTATCTATCATCTATCTGTGTATATCTATCATCTATATATTTATATCTATCTATCATCTATCTATGTATATCTATCATCTATCTATGTATATCTATCATCAATCTGTGTATATCTATCTATCATCTATCTATCTATCTATCTATCATCTATCTATCTATCTATCTATCTATCTATCTATCATCTCTCTATCTATCATCTATCTATGTATATCTATCTATCATCTATCTGTGTACATATATCTATCATCTATCTATCATCTATCTATCTATCATCTATCTATCATCTATCTATGTATATCTATCTATTATCTATATGTGTATTTCTATCATCTATCTGTGTATATATATCTATAATCTATCTGTGTATATCTATCATCTATCTATCATTTATCTATTATCTATCTATTTATCTATCATCTATCTCTATCTATCATCTATCTATGTATATCTATCATCTATCTATGTATATCTATCTATCTATCTATCTATCATCTATCTATGTATATCTATCTATCATCTATCTATCATCTATCTATGTATATCTATCTATCTATCATCTATCTATCATCTATCTATCATCTATCTGTGTATATCTATCTATCATCTATCTGTGTATATCTATCTATCTATCATCTATATATCTATCTATCATCTATCTGTGTATATCTATCTATCATCTACCAATCATCTATCTATCTATCATCTATCTGTGTATATCTATCTATCATCTATGTATATCTATCTATCATCTATCTGTGTATATCTATCTATCTATCTATCATCTATCTGTGTATATCTATCATATATCTGTGTATATCTATCATCTATCTATGTATATCTATCTATCATCTATCTGTGTATATCTATCATCTATCTATTTATATCTATCTATCATTCATCTGTGTATATCTATCTATCTATCATCTATCTATGTATATCTATCAATCTATCTATCATCTATCTATGTATATCTATCTATCTATCTATCATCTATCTATGTATATCTGTCATCTATCTATGTATATCTATCTATCATCTATCTGTGTATATCTATCTATCATCTATCTATGTATATCTATCTATCTATCTATCATCTATCTATGTATTTCTATCATCTATCTATTATCTATCTGTGTATATCAATCTATAATCTATCTATCTATCTATCATGTATCTATTATCTATCTATTTATCTATCTATCATCTATCTCTATCTATCTATCTATCATCTATGTATATCTATCATCTATCTATGTATATCTATCATCTAGATAATAAGTATATCTATCTATCATCTATCTATGTATATCTATCTATCTATCTGTGTATATCTATCATCTATCTATGTATATCTATCTATGTATATCTATCTATCATCTATCTATGTATATCTACCATCTATCTATGTATATCTATCTATCATCTATCTATGTATATCAATCTATCTGTCTATCTATCTATCTGTGTATATCTATCTATCATTTATCTGTGTATATCTATCTATCTATCTATCTATCTATCTATCTATCTATCTATCTATCAATGTATTTCTATCTATCTATCATCTATCTATCTATCATCTATCTATGTATATCTATCTATCTATCTATCTGTGTATATCTATCTATCATCTATCTATGTATATCTATAATATATCTATGTATATCTATCTATCTTCTATCTATGTATATCTATCTATCTATATCTATCCATTATCTATCTATGTATATCTATCATCTATCTATGTATATCGATCTATGTATATCTATCTATCATCTATCTATGTATATCTATCTATAATCTATCTATGTATATCTATCTATCTTTCTATGTATATCTATCTATCTATCTGTGTATATCTATCATCTATCTATGTATATCTATCTATCATCTATCTATGTATATCTATCTATCTGTGTATATCTATCTATTATCTATCTATGTATATCTATCATCTATCTATGTATATCTATCTATATGTGTATATCTATATATTATCTATCTATGTATATCTATCTATCTATCTATCTATCTTTGTATATCTATCATCTATCTATGTATATCTATCTATCTATCTATCTGTGTATATCTATAATCTATTTATGTATATCTATCATCTATCTATGTATATATATATATATATATATATATATATATATATAATCTATCTATGTATATCTGTCTATCATCTATCTATGTATCTCTATCTATCCTCTATCTATCTATCTATATCTATCTATCTATCTATCTGTAGGGGCAGTGGAACCAGGGCCCAAGTGCTGAAGGGGCCCATAGCAGCCAGTCTATACATAGGTGTGGGCAGAATGTGTCTAATCCTAATGCACTAATGCAGGGGAGCCTTATATTAGTGTTGGTTGCTAATCTATCTATCTATCTATCTGTCTATCATATATCTATGTATATCTATCTATCTGTATGACTGTCTATCATCTGTCTATCTATCTATCTGTATGTCTGTCTATCATCTGTATTGCTTACAACTGAGTTACCTTTGCGGGGGGCGCTGTTAAAAAGGTGAGGTACTAGTACAGAGCAGGATAAAATAGATAAATATTTATTTGATTAATGCAGCATTTTGAAGCATCTCATTATTACAAGACAAATATACATAAAATTTGGTTTCATTCTAATGTACAGTATTCATTTAATATTGCCAAATCCTTTGTTTCCCCAATATAGTATTTATTAAAGCTCCCTCCCCTCTCCATGCTTAGTGAATAGTCCCATAGAACAGCATATGAACTGGAGAAATTCCTTTGTTCCCTTGATATAGTATTTACTAAAGCTCTCCAGGAAAGGTACCAGCTGCTCTGAATGTACCAGCTAGTGCCTAGTGTGAAGTGTCCTATACCAGGGAAGGTATCAGCTGCTCAAAATGTGCCAGCTTGTGCCTAGTGTGAAGTGTCCTATACCAGGGAAGGTATCAGCTGCTTTGAATGTGCCAGCTAGTGCCTAGTGTGCAGTGCCCTATACTAGGGAAGGTATCAGCAGCTCTGAATGTGCCAGCTTGTGCCTAGTGTGCAGTGTCCTATACCAGGAAAGGTACCAGCTGCTCTGAATGTGCCAGCTAGTGCCTAGTGTGCAGTGTCCTATACCAGGAAAGGTACCAGCAGCTCTGAATGTGCCAGCTAGTGCCTAGTGTGAAGTGTCCTATACCAGGAAAGGTACCAGCAGCTCTGAATGTGCCAGCTAGTGCCTAGTGTGCAGTGTCCTATACCAGGAAAGGTACCAGCAGCTCTGAATGTGCCAGCTAGTGCCTAGTGTGAAGTGTCCTATACCAGGAAAGGTACCAGCAGCTCTGAATGTGCCAGCTAGTGCCTAGTGTGAAGTGTCCTATACCAGGAAAGGTACCAGCTGCTCTGAATGTGACAGCTAGTGCCTAGTGTGAAGTGTCCTATACCAGGAAAGGTACCAGCAGCTCTGAATGTGCCAGCTAGTGCCTAGTGTGCAGTGTCCTATACCAGGAAAGGTACCAGCAGCTCTGAATGTGCCAGCTAGTGCCTAGTGTGAAGTGTCCTATACCAGGAAAGGTACCAGCTGCTCTGAATGTGCCAGCTAGTGCCTAGTGTGAAGTGTCCTATACCAGGAAAGGTACCAGCAGCTCTGAATGTGCCAGCTAGTGCCTAGTGTGCAGTGTCCTATACCAGGGAAGGTATCAGCTGCTTTGAATGTGCCAGCTAGTGCCTAGTGTGCAGTGCCCTATACCAGGGAAGGTACCAGCAGCTCTGAATGTGCCAGCTAGTGCCTAGTGTGCAGTGTCCTATAACAGGTAAGGTACCAGCAGCTCTGAATGTGCCAGCTTGTGCCTAGTGTGAAGTGTCCTATACCAGGGAAGGTATCAGCTGCTCTGAATGTGCCAGCTAGTGCCTAGTGTGCAGTGTCCTATACCAGGGAAGGTACCAGCTGCTCTGAATGTGCCAGCTAGTGCCTAGTGTGAAGTGTCCTATACCAGGAAAGGTACCAGCAGCTCTGAATGTACCAGCTTGTGCCTAGTGTGCAGTGCCCTATACCAGGAAAGGTGCCAGCTAGTGCCTAGTGTGAAGTGTCCTATACCAGGGAAGGTATCAGCTGCTCTGAATGTGCCAGCTAGTGCCTAGTGTGCAGTGTCCTATACCAGGGAAGGTATCAGCTGCTCTGAATGTGCCAGCTTGTGCCTAGTGTGAAGTGTCCTATACCAGGGAAGGTATCAGCTGCTTTGAATGTGCCAGCTAGTGCCTAGTGTGCAGTGTCCTATACCAGGAAAGGTACCAGCTGCTCTGAATGTGCCAGCTAGTGCCTAGTGTGCAGTGTCCTATACCAGGAAAGGTACCAGCAGCTCTGAATGTGCCAGCTAGTGCCTAGTGTGAAGTGTCCTATACCAGGAAAGGTACCAGCAGCTCTGAATGTGCCAGCTAGTGCCTAGTGTGCAGTGTCCTATACCAGGAAAGGTACCAGCAGCTCTGAATGTGCCAGCTAGTGCCTAGTGTGAAGTGTCCTATACCAGGAAAGGTACCAGCAGCTCTGAATGTGCCAGCTAGTGCCTAGTGTGAAGTGTCCTATACCAGGAAAGGTACCAGCAGCTCTGAATGTGCCAGCTAGTGCCTAGTGTGCAGTGTCCTATACCAGGAAAGGTACCAGCAGCTCTGAATGTGCCAGCTAGTGCCTAGTGTGCAGTGTCCTATACCAGGAAAGGTACCAGCAGCTCTGAATGTGCCAGCTAGTGCCTAGTGTGAAGTGTCCTATACCAGGAAAGGTACCAGCTGCTCTGAATGTGCCAGCTAGTGCCTAGTGTGAAGTGTCCTATACCAGGAAAGGTACCAGCAGCTCTGAATGTGCCAGCTAGTGCCTAGTGTGCAGTGTCCTATACCAGGGAAGGTATCAGCTGCTTTGAATGTGCCAGCTAGTGCCTAGTGTGCAGTGCCCTATACCAGGGAAGGTACCAGCAGCTCTGAATGTGCCAGCTAGTGCCTAGTGTGCAGTGTCCTATAACAGGTAAGGTACCAGCAGCTCTGAATGTGCCAGCTTGTGCCTAGTGTGAAGTGTCCTATACCAGGGAAGGTATCAGCTGCTCTGAATGTACCAGCTAGTGCCTAGTGTGCAGTGTCCTATACCAGGGAAGGTACCAGCTGCTCTGAATGTGCCAGCTAGTGCCTAGTGTGAAGTGTCCTATACCAGGTAAGGTACCAGCAGCTCTGAATGTGCCAGCTTGTGCCTAGTGTGAAGTGTCCTATACCAGGGAAGGTATCAGCTGCTCTGAATGTACCAGCTAGTGCCTAGTGTGCAGTGTCCTATACCAGGGAAGGTACCAGCTGCTCTGAATGTGCCAGCTAGTGCCTAGTGTGAAGTGTCCTATACCAGGAAAGGTACCAGCAGCTCTGAATGTACCAGCTTGTGCCTAGTGTGCAGTGCCCTATACCAGGAAAGGTGCCAGCTAGTGCCTAGTGTGAAGTGTCCTATACCAGGGAAGGTATCAGCTGCTCTGAATGTGCCAGCTAGTGCCTAGTGTGCAGTGTCCTATACCAGGGAAGGTATCAGCTGCTCTGAATGTGCCAGCTAGTGCCTAGTGTGAAGTGTCCTATACCAGGGAAGGTATCAGCTGCTTTGAATGTGCCAGCTAGTGCCTAGTGTGCAGTGTCCTATAACAGGTAAGGTATCAGCAGCTCTGAATGTGCCAGCTAGTGCCTAGTGTGAAGTGCCCTATACCAGGAAAGGTACCAGCTGCTCTGAATGTACCAGCTAGTGCCTAGTGTGCAGTGTCCTATACCAGGGAAGGTATCAGCAGCTCTGAATGTGCCAGCTAGTGCCTAGTGTGCAGTGCCTATACCAGGGAAGGTATCAGCAGCTCTGAATGTGCCAGCTAGTGCCTAGTGTGAAGTGCCCTATACCAGGAAAGGTACCAGCTGCTCTGAATGTACCAGCTAGTGCCTAGTGTGCAGTGTCCTATACCAGGGAAGGTATCAGCAGCTCTGAATGTGCCAGCTAGTGCCTAGTGTGCAGTGCCTATACCAGGGAAGGTATCAGCAGCTCTGAATGTGCCAGCTAGTGCCTAGTGTGCAGTGTCCTATACCAGGGAAGGTATCAGCTGCTTTGAATGTGCCAGCTAGTGCCTAGTGTGCAGTGTCCTATACCAGGAAAGGTACCAGCAGCTCTGAATGTGCCAGCTAGTGCCTAGTGTGAAGTGTCCTATACCAGGAAAGGTACCAGCAGCTCTGAATGTGCCAGCTAGTGCCTAGTGTGCAGTGTCCTATACCAGGAAAGGTACCAGCAGCTCTGAATGTGCCAGCTAGTGCCTAGTGTGAAGTGTCCTATACCAGGAAAGGTACCAGCAGCTCTGAATGTGCCAGCTAGTGCCTAGTGTGAAGTGTCCTATACCAGGAAAGGTACCAGCTGCTCTGAATGTGACAGCTAGTGCCTAGTGTGAAGTGTCCTATACCAGGAAAGGTACCAGCAGCTCTGAATGTGCCAGCTAGTGCCTAGTGTGCAGTGTCCTATACCAGGAAAGGTACCAGCAGCTCTGAATGTGCCAGCTAGTGCCTAGTGTGAAGTGTCCTATACCAGGAAAGGTACCAGCTGCTCTGAATGTGCCAGCTAGTGCCTAGTGTGAAGTGTCCTATACCAGGAAAGGTACCAGCAGCTCTGAATGTGCCAGCTAGTGCCTAGTGTGCAGTGTCCTATACCAGGGAAGGTATCAGCTGCTTTGAATGTGCCAGCTAGTGCCTAGTGTGCAGTGCCCTATACCAGGGAAGGTACCAGCAGCTCTGAATGTGCCAGCTAGTGCCTAGTGTGCAGTGTCCTATAACAGGTAAGGTACCAGCAGCTCTGAATGTGCCAGCTTGTGCCTAGTGTGAAGTGTCCTATACCAGGGAAGGTATCAGCTGCTCTGAATGTACCAGCTAGTGCCTAGTGTGCAGTGTCCTATACCAGGAAAGGTACCAGCTGCTCTGAATGTGCCAGCTAGTGCCTAGTGTGAAGTGTCCTATACCAGGAAAGGTACCAGCAGCTCTGAATGTACCAGCTTGTGCCTAGTGTGCAGTGCCCTATACCAGGAAAGGTGCCAGCTAGTGCCTAGTGTGAAGTGTCCTATACCAGGGAAGGTATCAGCTGCTCTGAATGTGCCAGCTAGTGCCTAGTGTGCAGTGTCCTATACCAGGGAAGGTATCAGCTGCTCTGAATGTGCCAGCTTGTGCCTAGTGTGAAGTGTCCTATACCAGGGAAGGTATCAGCTGCTTTGAATGTGCCAGCTAGTGCCTAGTGTGCAGTGTCCTATACCAGGAAAGGTACCAGCTGCTCTGAATGTGCCAGCTAGTGCCTAGTGTGCAGTGTCCTATACCAGGAAAGGTACCAGCAGCTCTGAATGTGCCAGCTAGTGCCTAGTGTGAAGTGTCCTATACCAGGAAAGGTACCAGCAGCTCTGAATGTGCCAGCTAGTGCCTAGTGTGCAGTGTCCTATACCAGGAAAGGTACCAGCAGCTCTGAATGTGCCAGCTAGTGCCTAGTGTGAAGTGTCCTATACCAGGAAAGGTACCAGCAGCTCTGAATGTGCCAGCTAGTGCCTAGTGTGAAGTGTCCTATACCAGGAAAGGTACCAGCAGCTCTGAATGTGCCAGCTAGTGCCTAGTGTGAAGTGTCCTATACCAGGAAAGGTACCAGCAGCTCTGAATGTGCCAGCTAGTGCCTAGTGTGCAGTGTCCTATACCAGGAAAGGTACCAGCAGCTCTGAATGTGCCAGCTAGTGCCTAGTGTGAAGTGTCCTATACCAGGAAAGGTACCAGCTGCTCTGAATGTGCCAGCTAGTGCCTAGTGTGAAGTGTCCTATACCAGGAAAGGTACCAGCTGCTCTGAATGTGCCAGCTAGTGCCTAGTGTGCAGTGTCCTATACCAGGGAAGGTATCAGCTGCTCTGAATGTGCCAGCTAGTGCCTAGTGTGCAGTGCCCTATACCAGGAAAGGTACCAGCAGCTCTGAATGTGCCAGCTAGTGCCTAGTGTGCAGTGTCCTATAACAGGTAAGGTACCAGCAGCTCTGAATGTGCCAGCTTGTGCCTAGTGTGAAGTGTCCTATACCAGGGAAGGTATCAGCTGCTCTGAATGTACCAGCTAGTGCCTAGTGTGCAGTGTCCTATACCAGGGAAGGTACCAGCTGCTCTGAATGTGCCAGCTAGTGCCTAGTGTGAAGTGTCCTATACCAGGAAAGGTACCAGCAGCTCTGAATGTACCAGCTTGTGCCTAGTGTGCAGTGCCCTATACCAGGAAAGGTGCCAGCTAGTGCCTAGTGTGAAGTGTCCTATACCAGGGAAGGTATCAGCTGCTCTGAATGTGCCAGCTAGTGCCTAGTGTGCAGTGTCCTATACCAGGGAAGGTATCAGCTGCTCTGAATGTGCCAGCTTGTGCCTAGTGTGAAGTGTCCTATACCAGGGAAGGTATCAGCTGCTTTGAATGTGCCAGCTAGTGCCTAGTGTGCAGTGTCCTATAACAGGTAAGGTATCAGCAGCTCTGAATGTGCCAGCTAGTGCCTAGTGTGAAGTGCCCTATACCAGGAAAGGTACCAGCTGCTCTGAATGTACCAGCTAGTGCCTAGTGTGCAGTGTCCTATACCAGGGAAGGTATCAGCAGCTCTGAATGTGCCAGCTAGTGCCTAGTGTGCAGTGCCTATACCAGGGAAGGTATCAGCAGCTCTGAATGTGCCAGCTAGTGCCTAGTGTGAAGTGCCCTATACCAGGAAAGGTACCAGCTGCTCTGAATGTACCAGCTAGTGCCTAGTGTGCAGTGTCCTATACCAGGGAAGGTATCAGCAGCTCTGAATGTGCCAGCTAGTGCCTAGTGTGCAGTGCCTATACCAGGGAAGGTATCAGCAGCTCTGAATGTGCCAGCTAGTGCCTAGTGTGCAGTGTCCTATACCAGGGAAGGTATCAGCTGCTTTGAATGTGCCAGCTAGTGCCTAGTGTGCAGTGCCCTATACCAGGGAAGGTATCAGCTGCTTTGAATGTGCCAGCTAGTGCCTAGTGTGCAGTGTCCTATACCAGGAAAGGTATCAGCTGCTTTGAATGTGCCAGCTAGTGCCTAGTGTGCAATGTCCTATAACAGGTAAGGTACCAGCAGCTCTGAATGTGCCAGCTAGTGCCTAGTGTGCAGTGTCCTATACCAGGGAAGGTATCAGTTGCTCAAAATGTGCCAGCTAGTGCCTAGTGTGCAGTGTCCTATACCAGGGAAGGTATCAGCTGCTCTGAATGTGCCAGCTTGTGCCTAGTGTGAAGTGTCCTATACCAGGGAAGGTATCAGCTGCTTTGAATGTGCCAGCTAGTGCCTAGTGTGACGTGTCCTATACCAGGAAAGGTACCAGCAGCTCTGAATGTGCCAGCTAGTGCCTAGTGTGAAGTGTCCTATACCAGGAAAGGTGCCAGCTAGTGCCTAGTGTGAAGTGTCCTATACCAGGGAAGGTACCAGCTGCTCTGAATGTACCAGCTAGTGCCTAGTGTGCAGTGTCCTATACCAGGGAAGGTACCAGCTGCTCTGAATGTGCCAGCTAGTGCCTAGTGTGCAGTGCCCTATACCAGGAAAGGTACCAGCAGCTCTGAATGTACCAGCTAGTGCCTAGTGTGCAGTGTCCTATACCAGGAAAGGTATCAGCTGCTTTGAATGTGCCAGCTAGTGCCTAGTGTGCAGTGTCCTATAACAGGTAAGGTACCAGCAGCTCTGAATGTGCCAGCTAGTGCCTAGTGTGCAGTGTCCTATACCAGGGAAGGTATCAGTTGCTCAAAATGTGCCAGCTAGTGCCTAGTGTGCAGTGTCCTATACCAGGGAAGGTATCAGCTGCTCTGAATGTGCCAGCTTGTGCCTAGTGTGAAGTGTCCTATACCAGGGAAGGTATCAGCTGCTTTGAATGTGCCAGCTAGTGCCTAGTGTGCAGTGCCCTATACCAGGAAAGGTACCAGCAGCTCTGAATGTGCCAGCTAGTGCCTAGTATGAAGTGTCCTATACCAGGAAAGGTACCAGCAGCTCTGAATGTGCCAGCTAGTGCCTAGTGTGAAGTGTCCTATACCAGGAAAGGTGCCAGCTAGTGCCTAGTGTGAAGTGTCCTATACCAGGGAAGGTACCAGCTGCTCTGAATGTGCCAGCTAGTGCCTAGTGTGAAGTGTCCTATACCAGGAAAGGTACCAGCAGCTCTGAATGTGCCAGCTAGTGCCTAGTGTGCAGTGTCCTATACCAGGGAAGGTATCAGTTGCTCAAAATGTGCCAGCTAGTGCCTAGTGTGCAGTGTCCTATACCAGGGAAGGTATCAGCTGCTCTGAATGTGCCAGCTTGTGCCTAGTGTGAAGTGTCCTATACCAGGGAAGGTATCAGCTGCTTTGAATGTGCCAGCTAGTGCCTAGTGTGCAGTGCCCTATACCAGGAAAGGTACCAGCAGCTCTGAATGTGCCAGCTAGTGCCTAGTATGAAGTGTCCTATACCAGGAAAGGTACCAGCAGCTCTGAATGTGCCAGCTAGTGCCTAGTGTGAAGTGTCCTATACCAGGAAAGGTGCCAGCTAGTGCCTAGTGTGAAGTGTCCTATACCAGGGAAGGTACCAGCTGCTCTGAATGTGCCAGCTAGTGCCTAGTGTGAAGTGTCCTATACCAGGAAAGGTACCAGCAGCTCTGAATGTGCCAGCTAGTGCCTAGTGTGAAGTGTCCTATACCAGGAAAGGTACCAGCAGCTCTGAATGTGCCAGCTAGTGCCTAGTGTGAAGTGTCCTATACCAGGAAAGGTGCCAGCTAGTGCCTAGTGTGAAGTGTCCTATACCAGGGAAGGTACCAGCTGCTCTGAATGTACCAGCTAGTGCCTAGTGTGCAGTGTCCTATACCAGGAAAGGTACCAGCAGCTCTGAATGTACCAGCTAGTGCCTAGTGTGCAGTGTCCTATACCAGGGAAGGTACCAGCTGCTCTGAATGTACCAGCTAGTGCCTAGTGTGCAATGCCCTATACCAGGGAAGGTATCAGCTGCTCTGAATGTGCCAGCTAGTGCCTAGTGTGCAGTGCCCTATACCAGGAAAGGTACTAGCAGCTCTGAATGTACCAGCTAGTGCCTAGTGTGCAGTGTCCTATACCAAGGAAGGTACCAGCTGCTCTCAATGTACCAGCTAGTGCCTAGTGTGAAGTGTCCTATAACAGGGATGGTACCAGCTGCTCTGAATGTGCCAGCTAGTGCCTAGTGTGCAGTGCCCTATACCAGGGAAGGTACCAGCTGCTCCGAATGTGCCAGCTAGTGCCTAGTGTGAAGTGTCCTATACCAGGGAAGGTATCAGCTGCTCTGAATGTGCCAGCTAGTGCCTAGTGTGCAGTGCCCTATACCAGGGAAGGTATCAGCTGCTCTGAATGTGCCAGCTAGTGCCTAGTGCGCAGTGCCCTATACCAGGAAATGTACCGGCCGCTCCGAATGTGCCAGCTAGTGCCTAGTGCACAGTGGTAAAGGAAAGCTAAAACCTAAATAGTACCGACTGCACCCCTAATATTAACCGTTTTCTGTGCCAAAAGAGATTTACAATTGAATAAATATAAATGTTCTCCTAGTGATAATCCCATTTCTGCAGAGAGCAGCAGCTTGTTGTGGTGTTTTTTCCTCTGGATTCACTTCCTGCGCCAACACGGTGAGGGGCTGCTACTGATGTGGTTCACACTGTCAGTGATGTGATGGTGACACTGTTTTTAGATGAAAACAAGAGAATCTTCCCAACCTACTGACTGTGCAAGAGAAAGCAACTGGCTGTGAAGGGGTTACTGTACAATACCATATAGGTGGGTGTTTATTGGTGAACAAAGGCTGCTATTAATATGAGACATTCTGCTTTTGTCAGTCAGTACTCAAAACAGATGGCAGGAAAAGCTAGTTTACCAGTTACCGGGAGCAAAACACCGCTCTTCATTTGGATCTCAAAACAGAGCTCTGCTCATTCCCAAAGACTTTCTCTTGGCCTGTAATTTACACCAGATGCCCCGGCCTCTTAGTCCAGAAAATCTCTCCAAAATCACAAACAATGAAACCCTGTAACTTGCTCTGTCTTTCTGATAGGAAAAGTACATAAAGGGAAAGGGAATGCTGTAATATGTTTATTGTAGCACTATTGCTTGTTTATAACTGTGTTTAATTCCTACCCTGGTGGAATGATCGTAAAAAAGGGGCAGTTCCTGCAAATGGCGAGATGGCTCCTATTGAAAGTAATAGATCTCGCTGGATAGGCACAATTCGCTCCTTAGACCAAAGTTAGCAGTGAGCAGGGGGCACAGTTTAAAAATTAAATCCCGAAGCCAATATTAATGACATTATGCTGCTTTCTACATATAGCATCTTACAATCACCTATATTTTAGTATGCACTTGTTTTTTCTATTGGGGTTATAAGTGTTCGTATTTGTTTTGAGAAAAGCTTGCCGCCTTTTAGTTGGCGATAAAAAACTGTGAGATCTGCAGTGCGAAAATCTTTGCAGAATTACGCTGGGATTAGAGAGACATTTTCATAAACGTCCATGGAACGCCCATGTTCAGCCCATTTTATGAATAAAAACCCAACAATTACGCTTTGCATTTTGTATTTATAAGTACAAATTTCTGTGTGTTTTTTACACATCCAGTGTACTAAAATTAAGATTTACGCTGTGCTTTACGCTGTGATTTATTCCTGTGTAAATGACATAGAAATTTTACGTTTTTGTTAAAATACGATTTTTGGTGAAGAATTTTGTAACTATTTTTGATGCACCTTAGCAATATACATTTTTCCTGCTTATTTTTGTGTGAATAGTTCAATTATTTGTTTTATATGATGTTTAAAATACAAATTTTATTGTGTACTTTTCATATGAAAATGCAGTATACACCCCTTAGTGAGACACCCTGTTTTAAGTGAAAAAGTGGTTTCAGATCATTCCACCAGGTAAATAGGACTGGCGAGCATTCTAATCTCGCCAGCCCAGAGAGCTTTCAATCATCGAGTCCTTAGTGTTATGTACGTATTTTTAGTGTAGGATATGTACGTATTCTTAGGGCAAGATTTATCATGAGGCGAATGTCCCAATCGGTTGGAGGCTCTCTCATTTGAGCCTGCAAATGATATTTATGAAGTAGGGGTTTAAACTGCTGCTTCATAAACTCTCTCCCTAATTTGCAGTTTGTGGTAGAAAATTACCCCAGATTAATTAGACCGGGGGTGATTGACAAGCCCTACTCTCATGCAATTGGTTGCGCAAGGGAAGGGGGAGGTATTGTACAAGTGTTCCCTTGTGCAATGATAAATACTATGGGGAACAAATGTGCCCTGTAATCTGCAATGGAATACGGACAGGTTCACAACATCCTGTCCCCTCGCAGATCGATACATCTTGCCCTTAATGTAGTATATGTATATATTTTTAGTGTAGGATATTTACAAATTATTAGAGTGAGGATATGTACGTATTATTAGTGAGGATATGTACTTATTATTAGTGAGGATATGTACGTATTTTTAGTGTAGGATATGTACTTATTATTAGTGTAGGATATGTACGCATTATTAGTGTAGAATATGTACTTATTATTAGTGAGGATATGTACGTATCTTTAGTGTAGCATATGTACGTATTTTTAGTGTAGGATATGTACTTATTATTAGTGAGGATATGTACGTATTATTAGTGTTGGATATGTACTTATTATTAGTGTAAGATATATACATATTTTTAGTGTAGGATATGTACTTATTATTAGTGTAGGATATGTACTTATTATTAGTGAGGATATGTACGTATTATTAGTGTAGGATATGTACTTATTATTAGTGAAGATATGTACGTATTATTAGTGTAGGATATGTACTTATTATTAGTGAGGATATGTACGTATTATTAGTGTTGGATATGTACTTATTATTAGTGTAAGATATATACATATTTTTAGTGTAGGATATGTACTTATTATTAGTGTAGGATATGTACTTATTATTAGTGAGGATATGTACGTATTATTAGTGTAGGATATGTACTTATTATTAGTGTAAGATATGTATGTATTTTTAGTATAGGATATGTAAGTATTATTAGTGTAGTATATGTACATATTATTAGTGTAGGATATGTACTTATTATTAGTGTAGGATATGTAGGTATTATTAGTGTAGGATATGTACGTTTATGTACTTATTATTAGTGTAGGATATTTACGTATTATTAGTGTAGGATATGTACGTATTATTAGTGTAGGATATGTACGTATTATTAGTGTAGAATATGTACGTATTATTAGTGTAGGATATGTACGTATTATTAGTGTAGAATATGTACGTATTATTAGTGAGGATATGTACGTATTTTTAGTGTAGGATATGTACATATTTTTAGTGTAGGATATGTACTTATTACTAGATTAGGATATGTACATATTTTTAGTGTAGGATATGTACGTATTATTAGTGTAGGAGATGTACGTATTATTAGTGTAGGATATGTTCGTATTATTAGTGTAGGATATGTACTTATTATTAGTGTAGGCTATGTATGTATTATTAGTGTAGGATATGTACGTATTATTAGTGTAGGATATGTATGTATTATTAGTGTAGGATATGTACTTATTATTAGTGAGGATATGTACGTATTTTTAGTGTAGGATATGTATTTATTATTAGTGAGGATATGTACGTATCCTACTAGTGTAGGATATGTACGTATTAGTGTAGGATATGTACGTATTATTAGTGTAGGATATGTATGTATTATTAGTGTAGGATATGTACTTATTATTAGTGAGGATATGTACTTATTATTAGTGTAGGATATGTACTTATTATTAGTGTAGGATATGTACTTATTATTAGTGAGGATATGTACTTATTATTAGTGTAGGATACGTACTTATTATTAGTGTAGGATATGTACGTATTATTAGTGTAGGATATGTACTTATTATTAGTGTAGGATATGTACGTATTATTAGTGTAGGATATGTAATTATTATTAGTGTAGGTTATGTACTTATTATTAGTGAGGATATGTACTTATTATTAGTGTAGGATATGTACTTATTATTAGTGTAGGATATGTACGTATTATTAGTGTAGGATATGTACTTATTATTAGTGTAGGATATGTACGTATTATTAGTGTAGGATATGTAATTATTATTAGTGTAGGATATGTACTTATTATTAGTGAGGATATGTACTTATTATTAGTGTAGGATATGTACTTATTATTAGTGTAGGATATGTACGTATTATTAGTGTAGGATATGTACTTATTATTAGTGAGGATATGTACGTATTATTAGTGTAGGATATGTACTTATTATTAGTGTAAGATATGTACGTATTTTTAGTATAGGATATGTAAGTATTATTAGTGTAGTATATGTACATATTTTTAGTGTAGGATATGTACGTATTATTAGTGTAGGAGATGTACGTATTATTAGTGTAGGATATGTTCGTATTATTAGTGTAGGATATGTACTTATTATTAGTGTAGGCTATGTATGTATTATTAGTGTAGGATATGTACGTATTATTAGTGTAGGATATGTACGTATTATTAGTGTAGGATATGTACTTATTATTAGTGAGGATATGTACGTATTTTTAGTGTAGGATATGTATTTATTATTAGTGAGGATATGTACATATCCTACTAGTGTAGGATATGTACGTATTAGTGTAGGATATGTACGTATTATTAGTGTAGGATATGTATGTATTATTAGTGTAGGATATGTACTTATTATTAGTGAGGATATGTACTTATTATTAGTGTAGGATATGTACTTATTATTAGTGTAGGATATGTACTTATTATTAGTGAGGATATGTACGTATTATTAGTGTAGGATATGTAATTATTATTAGTGTAGGTTATGTACTTATTATTAGTGAGGATATGTACTTATTATTAGTGTAGGATATGTACTTATTATTAGTGTAGGATATGTACGTATTATTAGTGTAGGATATGTAATTATTATTAGTGTAGGATATGTACTTATTATTAGTGAGGATATGTACTTATTATTAGTGTAGGATATGTACTTATTATTAGTGTAGGATATGTACGTATTATTAGTGTAGGATATGTACTTATTATTAGTGAGGATATGTACGTATTATTAGTGTAGGATATGTACTTATTATTAGTGTAAGATATGTACGTATTTTTAGTATAGGATATGTAAGTATTATTAGTGTAGTATATGTACATATTATTAGTGTAGGATATGTACTTATTATTAGTGTAGGATATGTAGGTATTATTAGTGTAGGATATGTATGTTTATGTACTTATTATTAGTGTAGGATATTTACGTATTATTAGTGTAGGATATGTACGTATTATTAGTGTAGAATATGTACGTATTATTAGTGTAGGATATGTACGTATTATTAGTGTAGAATATGTACGTATTATTAGTGAGGATATGTACGTATTTTTAGTGTAGGATATGTACATATTTTTAGTGTAGGATATGTACTTATTACTAGATTAGGATATGTACATATTTTTAGTGTAGGATATGTACGTATTATTAGTGTAGGAGATGTAAATATTATTAGTGTAGGATATGTTCGTATTATTAGTGTAGGATATGTACTTATTATTAGTGTAGGCTATGTACGTATTATTAGTGTAGGATATGTACGTATTATTAGTGTAGGATATGTACTTATTATTAGTGTAAGATATGTACGTATTTTTAGTATAGGATATGTAAGTATTATTAGTGTAGTATATGTACATATTTTTAGTGTAGGATATGTACGTATTATTAGTGTAGGAGATGTACGTATTATTAGTGTAGGATATGTTCGTATTATTAGTGTAGGATATGTACTTATTATTAGTGTAGGCTATGTATGTATTATTAGTGTAGGATATGTACGTATTATTAGTGTAGGATATGTACGTATTATTAGTGTAGGATATGTACTTATTATTAGTGAGGATATGTACGTATTTTTAGTGTAGGATATGTATTTATTATTAGTGAGGATATGTACGTATCCTACTAGTGTAGGATATGTACGTATTAGTGTAGGATATGTACGTATTATTAGTGTAGGATATGTATGTATTATTAGTGTAGGATATGTACTTATTATTAGTGAGGATATGTACTTATTATTAGTGTAGGATATGTACTTATTATTAGTGTAGGATATGTACTTATTATTAGTGAGGATATGTACGTATTATTAGTGTAGGATATGTAATTATTATTAGTGTAGGTTATGTACTTATTATTAGTGAGGATATGTACTTATTATTAGTGTAGGATATGTACTTATTATTAGTGTAGGATATGTACGTATTATTAGTGTAGGATATGTAATTATTATTAGTGTAGGATATGTACTTATTATTAGTGAGGATATGTACTTATTATTAGTGTAGGATATGTACTTATTATTAGTGTAGGATATGTACGTATTATTAGTGTAGGATATGTACTTATTATTAGTGAGGATATGTACGTATTATTAGTGTAGGATATGTACTTATTATTAGTGTAAGATATGTACGTATTTTTAGTATAGGATATGTAAGTATTATTAGTGTAGTATATGTACATATTATTAGTGTAGGATATGTACTTATTATTAGTGTAGGATATGTAGGTATTATTAGTGTAGGATATGTATGTTTATGTACTTATTATTAGTGTAGGATATTTACGTATTATTAGTGTAGGATATGTACGTATTATTAGTGTAGAATATGTACGTATTATTAGTGTAGGATATGTACGTATTATTAGTGTAGAATATGTACGTATTATTAGTGAGGATATGTACGTATTTTTAGTGTAGGATATGTACATATTTTTAGTGTAGGATATGTACTTATTACTAGATTAGGATATGTACATATTTTTAGTGTAGGATATGTACGTATTATTAGTGTAGGAGATGTAAATATTATTAGTGTAGGATATGTTCGTATTATTAGTGTAGGATATGTACTTATTATTAGTGTAGGCTATGTACGTATTATTAGTGTAGGATATGTACGTATTATTAGTGTAGGATATGTACTTATTATTAGTGTAAGATATGTATGTATTTTTAGTATAGGATATGTAAGTATTATTAGTGTAGTATATGTACATATTATTAGTGTAGGATATGTACTTATTATTAGTGTAGGATATGTAGGTATTATTAGTGTAGGATATGTACGTTTATGTACTTATTATTAGTGTAGGATATTTACGTATTATTAGTGTAGGATATGTACGTATTATTAGTGTAGGATATGTACGTATTATTAGTGTAGAATATGTACGTATTATTAGTGAGGATATGTACGTATTTTTAGTGTAGGATATGTACATATTTTTAGTGTAGGATATGTACTTATTACTAGATTAGGATATGTACATATTTTTAGTGTAGGATATGTACGTATTATTAGTGTAGGAGATGTACGTATTATTAGTGTAGGATATGTTCGTATTATTAGTGTAGGATATGTACTTATTATTAGTGTAGGCTATGTATGTATTATTAGTGTAGGATATGTACGTATTATTAGTGTAGGATATGTACGTATTATTAGTGTAGGATATGTACTTATTATTAGTGAGGATATGTACGTATTTTTAGTGTAGGATATGTATTTATTATTAGTGAGGATATGTACGTATCCTACTAGTGTAGGAGATGTACGTATTAGTGTAGGATATGTACGTATTATTAGTGTAGGATATGTATGTATTATTAGTGTAGGATATGTACTTATTATTAGTGAGGATATGTACTTATTATTAGTGTAGGATATGTACTTATTATTAGTGTAGGATATGTACTTATTATTAGTGAGGATATGTACTTATTATTAGTGAGGATACGTACTTATTATTAGTGTAGGATACGTACTTATTATTAGTGTAGGATATGTACGTATTATTAGTGTAGGATATGTACTTATTATTAGTGTAGGATATGTACTTATTATTAGTGTAGGATATGTACGTATTATTAGTGTAGGATATGTAATTATTATTAGTGTAGGATATGTACTTATTATTAGTGAGGATATGTACATATTTTTAGTGTAGGATATGTACTTATTACTAGATTAGGATATGTACATATTTTTAGTGTAGGATATGTACGTATTATTAGTGTAGGAGATGTACGTATTATTAGTGTAGGATATGTTCGTATTATTAGTGTAGGATATGTACTTATTATTAGTGTAGGCTATGTATGTATTATTAGTGTAGGATATGTACGTATTATTAGTGTAGGATATGTACTTATTATTAGTGTAAGATATGTACGTATTTTTAGTATAGGATATGTAAGTATTATTAGTGTAGTATATGTACATATTATTAGTGTAGGATATGTACTTATTATTAGTGTAGGATATGTAGGTATTATTAGTGTAGGATATGTATGTTTATGTACTTATTATTAGTGTAGGATATTTACGTATTATTAGTGTAGGATATGTACGTATTATTAGTGTAGAATATGTACGTATTATTAGTGTAGGATATGTACGTATTATTAGTGTAGAATATGTACGTATTATTAGTGAGGATATGTACGTATTTTTAGTGTAGGATATGTACATATTTTTAGTGTAGGATATGTACTTATTACTAGATTAGGATATGTACATATTTTTAGTGTAGGATATGTACGTATTATTAGTGTAGGAGATGTAAATATTATTAGTGTAGGATATGTTCGTATTATTAGTGTAGGATATGTACTTATTATTAGTGTAGGCTATGTACGTATTATTAGTGTAGGATATGTACGTATTATTAGTGTAGGATATGTACTTATTATTAGTGTAAGATATGTATGTATTTTTAGTATAGGATATGTAAGTATTATTAGTGTAGTATATGTACATATTATTAGTGTAGGATATGTACTTATTATTAGTGTAGGATATGTAGGTATTATTAGTGTAGGATATGTACGTTTATGTACTTATTATTAGTGTAGGATATTTACGTATTATTAGTGTAGGATATGTACGTATTATTAGTGTAGGATATGTACGTATTATTAGTGTAGAATATGTACGTATTATTAGTGAGGATATGTACGTATTTTTAGTGTAGGATATGTACATATTTTTAGTGTAGGATATATACTTATTACTAGATTAGGATATGTACATATTTTTAGTGTAGGATATGTACGTATTATTAGTGTAGGAGATGTACGTATTATTAGTGTAGGATATGTTCGTATTATTAGTGTAGGATATGTACTTATTATTAGTGTAGGCTATGTATGTATTATTAGTGTAGGATATGTACGTATTATTAGTGTAGGATATGTACGTATTATTAGTGTAGGATATGTACTTATTATTAGTGAGGATATGTACGTATTTTTAGTGTAGGATATGTATTTATTATTAGTGAGGATATGTACGTATCCTACTAGTGTAGGAGATGTACGTATTAGTGTAGGATATGTACGTATTATTAGTGTAGGATATGTATGTATTATTAGTGTAGGATATGTACTTATTATTAGTGAGGATATGTACTTATTATTAGTGTAGGATATGTACTTATTATTAGTGTAGGATATGTACTTATTATTAGTGAGGATATGTACTTATTATTAGTGAGGATACGTACTTATTATTAGTGTAGGATACGTACTTATTATTAGTGTAGGATATGTACGTATTATTAGTGTAGGATATATACTTATTATTAGTGTAGGATATGTACTTATTATTAGTGTAGGATATGTACGTATTATTAGTGTAGGATATGTAATTATTATTAGTGTAGGATATGTACTTATTATTAGTGAGGATATGTACATATTTTTAGTGTAGGATATGTACTTATTACTAGATTAGGATATGTACATATTTTTAGTGTAGGATATGTACGTATTATTAGTGTAGGAGATGTACGTATTATTAGTGTAGGATATGTTCGTATTATTAGTGTAGGATATGTACTTATTATTAGTGTAGGCTATGTATGTATTATTAGTGTAGGATATGTACGTATTATTAGTGTAGGATATGTACGTATTATTAGTGTAGGATATGTACTTATTATTAGTGAGGATATGTACGTATTTTTAGTGTAGGATATGTATTTATTATTAGTGAGGATATGTACGTATCCTACTAGTGTAGGAGATGTACGTATTAGTGTAGGATATGTACGTATTATTAGTGTAGGATATGTATGTATTATTAGTGTAGGATATGTACTTATTATTAGTGAGGATATGTACTTATTATTAGTGTAGGATATGTACTTATTATTAGTGTAGGATATGTACTTATTATTAGTGAGGATATGTACTTATTATTAGTGAGGATACGTACTTATTATTAGTGTAGGATACGTACTTATTATTAGTGTAGGATATGTACGTATTATTAGTGTAGGATATGTACGTATTATTAGTGTAGGATATGTACTTATTATTAGTGTAGGATATGTACTTATTATTAGTGTAGGATATGTACGTATTATTAGTGTAGGATATGTAATTATTATTAGTGTAGGATATGTACTTATTATTAGTGAGGATATGTACATATTTTTAGTGTAGGATATGTACTTATTACTAGATTAGGATATGTACATATTTTTAGTGTAGGATATGTACGTATTATTAGTGTAGGAGATGTACGTATTATTAGTGTAGGATATGTTCGTATTATTAGTGTAGGATATGTACTTATTATTAGTGTAGGCTATGTATGTATTATTAGTGTAGGATATGTACGTATTATTAGTGTAGGATATGTACTTATTATTAGTGTAAGATATGTACGTATTTTTAGTATAGGATATGTAAGTATTATTAGTGTAGTATATGTACATATTATTAGTGTAGGATATGTACTTATTATTAGTGTAGGATATGTAGGTATTATTAGTGTAGGATATGTATGTTTATGTACTTATTATTAGTGTAGGATATTTACGTATTATTAGTGTAGGATATGTACGTATTATTAGTGTAGAATATGTACGTATTATTAGTGTAGGATATGTACGTATTATTAGTGTAGAATATGTACGTATTATTAGTGAGGATATGTACGTATTTTTAGTGTAGGATATGTACATATTTTTAGTGTAGGATATGTACTTATTACTAGATTAGGATATGTACATATTTTTAGTGTAGGATATGTACGTATTATTAGTGTAGGAGATGTAAATATTATTAGTGTAGGATATGTTCGTATTATTAGTGTAGGATATGTACTTATTATTAGTGTAGGCTATGTACGTATTATTAGTGTAGGATATGTACGTATTATTAGTGTAGGATATGTACTTATTATTAGTGTAAGATATGTATGTATTTTTAGTATAGGATATGTAAGTATTATTAGTGTAGTATATGTACATATTATTAGTGTAGGATATGTACTTATTATTAGTGTAGGATATGTAGGTATTATTAGTGTAGGATATGTACGTTTATGTACTTATTATTAGTGTAGGATATTTACGTATTATTAGTGTAGGATATGTACGTATTATTAGTGTAGAATATGTACGTATTATTAGTGAGGATATGTACGTATTTTTAGTGTAGGATATGTACATATTTTTAGTGTAGGATATGTACTTATTACTAGATTAGGATATGTACGTATTATTAGTGTAGGATATGTACGTATTATTAGTGTAGGAGATGTACGTATTATTAGTGTAGGATATGTTCGTATTATTAGTGTAGGATATGTACTTATTATTAGTGTAGGCTATGTATGTATTATTAGTGTAGGATATGTACGTATTATTAGTGTAGGATATGTACGTATTATTAGTGTAGGATATGTACTTATTATTAGTGAGGATATGTACGTATTTTTAGTGTAGGATATGTATTTATTATTAGTGAGGATATGTACGTATCCTACTAGTGTAGGAGATGTACGTATTAGTGTAGGATATGTACGTATTATTAGTGTAGGATATGTATGTATTATTAGTGTAGGATATGTACTTATTATTAGTGAGGATATGTACTTATTATTAGTGTAGGATATGTACTTATTATTAGTGTAGGATATGTACTTATTATTAGTGAGGATATGTACTTATTATTAGTGAGGATACGTACTTATTATTAGTGTAGGATACGTACTTATTATTAGTGTAGGATATGTACGTATTATTAGTGTAGGATATGTACTTATTATTAGTGTAGGATATGTACTTATTATTAGTGTAGGATATGTACGTATTATTAGTGTAGGATATGTAATTATTATTAGTGTAGGATATGTACTTATTATTAGTGAGGATATGTACATATTTTTAGTGTAGGATATGTACTTATTACTAGATTAGGATATGTACATATTTTTAGTGTAGGATATGTACGTATTATTAGTGTAGGAGATGTACGTATTATTAGTGTAGGATATGTTCGTATTATTAGTGTAGGATATGTACTTATTATTAGTGTAGGCTATGTATGTATTATTAGTGTAGGATATGTACGTATTATTAGTGTAGGATATGTACGTATTATTAGTGTAGGATATGTACTTATTATTAGTGAGGATATGTACGTATTTTTAGTGTAGGATATGTATTTATTATTAGTGAGGATATGTACGTATCCTACTAGTGTAGGAGATGTACGTATTAGTGTAGGATATGTACGTATTATTGGTGTAGGATATGTATGTATTATTAGTGTAGGATATGTACTTATTATTAGTGAGGATATGTACTTATTATTAGTGTAGGATATGTACTTATTATTAGTGTAGGATATGTACTTATTATTAGTGAGGATATGTACTTATTATTAGTGTAGGATACGTACTTATTATTAGTGTAGGATATGTACTTATTATTAGTGAGGATATGTACTTATTATTAGTGTAAGATATGTACGTATTTTTAGTATAGGATATGTAAGTATTATTAGTGTAGTATATGTACATATTATTAGTGTAGGATATGTACTTATTATTAGTGTAGGATATGTACTTATTATTAGTGTAGGATATGTATGTTTATGTACTTATTATTAGTGTAGGATATTTACGTATTATTAGTGTAGGATATGTACGTATTATTAGTGTAGAATATGTACGTATTATTAGTGTAGGATATGTACGTATTATTAGTGTAGAATATGTACGTATTATTAGTGAGGATATGTACGTATTTTTAGTGTAGGATATGTACATATTTTTAGTGTAGGATATGTACTTATTACTAGATTAGGATATGTACATATTTTTAGTGTAGGATATGTACGTATTATTAGTGTAGGAGATGTAAATATTATTAGTGTAGGATATGTTCGTATTATTAGTGTAGGATATGTACTTATTATTAGTGTAGGCTATGTACGTATTATTAGTGTAGGATATGTACGTATTATTAGTGTAGGATATGTACTTATTATTAGTGTAAGATATGTATGTATTTTTAGTATAGGATATGTAAGTATTATTAGTGTAGTATATGTACATATTATTAGTGTAGGATATGTACTTATTATTAGTGTAGGATATGTAGGTATTATTAGTGTAGGATATGTACGTTTATGTACTTATTATTAGTGTAGGATATTTACGTATTATTAGTGTAGGATATGTACGTATTATTAGTGTAGGATATGTACGTATTATTAGTGTAGAATATGTACGTATTATTAGTGTAGGATATGTACGTATTATTAGTGTAGAATATGTACGTATTATTAGTGAGGATATGTACGTATTTTTAGTGTAGGATATGTACATATTTTTAGTGTAGGATATGTACTTATTACTAGATTAGGATATGTACATATTTTTAGTGTAGGATATGTACGTATTATTAGTGTAGGAGATGTACGTATTATTAGTGTAGGATATGTTCGTATTATTAGTGTAGGATATGTACTTATTATTAGTGTAGGCTATGTATGTATTATTAGTGTAGGATATGTACGTATTATTAGTGTAGGATATGTACGTATTATTAGTGTAGGATATGTACTTATTATTAGTGAGGATATGTACGTATTTTTAGTGTAGGATATGTATTTATTATTAGTGAGGATATGTACGTATCCTACTAGTGTAGGAGATGTACGTATTAGTGTAGGATATGTACGTATTATTAGTGTAGGATATGTATGTATTATTAGTGTAGGATATGTACTTATTATTAGTGAGGATATGTACTTATTATTAGTGTAGGATATGTACTTATTATTAGTGTAGGATATGTACTTATTATTAGTGAGGATATGTACTTATTATTAGTGAGGATACGTACTTATTATTAGTGTAGGATACGTACTTATTATTAGTGTAGGATATGTACGTATTATTAGTGTAGGATATGTACTTATTATTAGTGTAGGATATGTACTTATTATTAGTGTAGGATATGTACGTATTATTAGTGTAGGATATGTAATTATTATTAGTGTAGGATATGTACTTATTATTAGTGAGGATATGTACATATTTTTAGTGTAGGATATGTACTTATTACTAGATTAGGATATGTACATATTTTTAGTGTAGGATATGTACGTATTATTAGTGTAGGAGATGTACGTATTATTAGTGTAGGATATGTTCGTATTATTAGTGTAGGATATGTACTTATTATTAGTGTAGGCTATGTATGTATTATTAGTGTAGGATATGTACGTATTATTAGTGTAGGATATGTACGTATTATTAGTGTAGGATATGTACTTATTATTAGTGAGGATATGTACGTATTTTTAGTGTAGGATATGTATTTATTATTAGTGAGGATATGTACGTATCCTACTAGTGTAGGAGATGTACGTATTAGTGTAGGATATGTACGTATTATTGGTGTAGGATATGTATGTATTATTAGTGTAGGATATGTACTTATTATTAGTGAGGATATGTACTTATTATTAGTGTAGGATATGTACTTATTATTAGTGTAGGATATGTACTTATTATTAGTGAGGATATGTACTTATTATTAGTGTAGGATACGTACTTATTATTAGTGTAGGATATGTACGTATTATTAGTGTAGGATATGTACTTATTATTAGTGTAGGATATGTACTTATTATTAGTGTAGGATATGTACGTATTATTAGTGTAGGATATGTAATTATTATTAGTGTAGGATATGTACTTATTATTAGTGTAGGATATGTACTTATTATTAGTGTAGGATATGTATGTATTATTAGTGTAGGATATGTACTTATTATTAGTGTAAGATATGTACGTATTTTTAGTATAGGATATGTAAGTATTATTAGTGTAGTATATGTACATATTATTAGTGTAGGATATGTTCTTATTATTAGTGTAGGATATGTAGGTATTATTAGTGTAGGATATGTATGTTTATGTACTTATTATTAGTGTAGGATATTTACGTATTATTAGTGTAGGATATGTACGTATTATTAGTGTAGAATATGTACGTATTATTAGTGTAGGATATGGACGTATTATTAGTGTAGAATATGTACGTATTATTAGTGAGGATATGTACGTATTTTTAGTGTAGGATATGTACATATTTTTAGTGTAGGATATGTACTTATTACTAGATTAGGATATGTAAATATTTTTAGTGTAGGATATGTACGTATTATTAGTGTAGGAGATGTAAATATTATTAGTGTAGGATATGTTCATATTATTAGTGTAGGATATGTACTTATTATTAGTGTAGGCTATGTACGTATTATTAGTGTAGGATATGTACGTATTATTAGTGTAGGATATGTACGTATTATTAGTGTAGGATATGTACGTATTATTAGTGTAGGATATGTACGTATTATTAGTGTAGGATATGCACTTATTATTAGTGAGGATATGTACGTATTTTTAGTGTAGGATATGTACTTATTATTAGTGTAGGATATGTACGTATTATTAGTGTAGGATATGTAATTATTATTAGTGTAGGATATGTACGTATTATTAGTGTAGGATATGTAATTATTATTAGTGTAGGATATGTACGTATGTTTAGTGTAGGATATGTACTTATTATTAGTGTAGGATATGTACGTATTATTAGTGTAGGATATGTAATTATTATTAGTGTAGGATATGTACGTATGTTTAGTGTAGGATATGTACTTATAATTAGTGTAGGATATGTACGTATTATTATTGTAGGATATGTAATTATTATTAGTGTAGGATATGTATGTATTTTTAGTGTACGATATGTACATATTATTTTTTAACAAAATACACCAAGCTAACAAACTACATTTGAAAATAAAAGTGTCTTAAAATTACACGCTCTATCTGATTCATGCAAGTTTACCTGTCACTCCCATATCCGTTTAAAAGGACAGTACAATAAAAAGTGTTTACAGTATTTAAAGTGACAGTAAAAGTCAAAATTAAACTTTTATGATTCAGATAGAGCGTGCAATTTTAAACAGCTTTCCAATCTACTTCCTTTAGCTAATTTGCTTTGTTCTTGGTATCTTTTATTGAAGAGTAAAACTAGGCGGCTCATAAGAGCTCAGGAGTGTGCACGTGTCTTTATAAGTCTATGGCTGCACTGTTTTGCAACATTGTTTAACAAAGCAACAAATAATGTTGCAAAACACTGCATTGTTATATTAAAGGGACATATAGTACACTAGATTTTTCTTTGCATAAATCTTTTGTAGACAATCCATTTCTATAGCCCATCTTAGAGTGTTTTTGTAAAAATGTATAGTCTTGCTTTTTTTTTATAACATTGTGCTTATTTTCAGACGCTTAACTAAGCCCCAAAGTTTCATATGCATACTTGTGTTTACAGACTTCTGCTGGCTCCTGTTTATGTCATCTGTCTTTTCATATGCAGGGAAGGGGGGAGTGTCTGCTGTTCTTGTTTTTCCAGCCCCTTTCACTGGGTGTCCCAGCCTAACCTTATCAGCAGTATTAAACTGAGAGCTTCTAAGTAAGTTTTAAAAAGGTTTTATACTGGATTTCTCCAACATAGGTGTGTCCGGTCCACGGCGTCATCCTTACTTGTGGGATATTCTCCTCCCCAACAGGAAATGGCAAAGAGTCCCAGCAAAGCTGGTCACATGATCCCTCCTAGGCTCCACCTACCCCAGTCATTCTCTTTGCCGTTGCACAGGCAACATCTCCACGGAGATGGTTAAGAGTTTTTTGGTGTTTAAATGTAGTTTTTATTCTTCAATCAAGTGTTTGTTATTTTAAAATAGTGCTGGTATGTACTATTTACTCTGAAACAGAAAAGAGATGAAGATTTCTGTTTGTAAGAGGAAGATGATTTTAGCAAACGTTACTAAAATCGATTGCTGTTTCCACACA
Source organism: Bombina bombina (assembly GCF_027579735.1). Lineage (NCBI taxonomy): Eukaryota > Metazoa > Chordata > Amphibia > Anura > Bombinatoridae > Bombina > Bombina bombina. Next base: position 286,513,154 of record NC_069505.1, read on the forward strand.
GGACTGTTGAGATGAAGTAACTTCAGTTGGGGGAAACAGTTGGCAGACTTTTCTGCTTGAGGTATGACTGGCCACATTTCTAACAAGACTATGTAATGCTGGAAGGCTGTCATTTCCCCTTATGGGGACCGGTAAGCCATTTTCTTAGATTAAGTAAAAGAATAAAGGGCTTCATAAGGGCTTAAAAAACTGGTAGACATTTTTCTGGGCTAAAACGATTACTTTGCTAAGCATATTTTGCAGATTATAACTCTTAATAGTTATTATAATCTTGGGGATTGTTTAGAAAAACGGCAGGCACTGTATTGGACACCTTTTTCAGATGGGGGCCTTTTCTAGTTATAGGCAGAGCCTCATTTTCGCGCCACTAATGCGCAGTTGTTTTTGGAGAGCAAGGCATGCAGATGCATGTGTGAGGAGCTAAGAACCACTGAAAAAGCTTATAGAAGGCGTCATTTGGTATCGTATTCCCCTCTGGGCTTGGTTGGGTCTCAGCAAAGCATATAGCTGGGACTGTATAGGGGTTAAACGTAAAAACGGCTCCGGTTCCGTTAATTTAAGGGTTAAAGCTTTGAAATTTGGTGTGCAATACTTTTAAGGCTTTAAGACACTGTGGTGAAATTTTGGTGAATTTTGAACAATTCCTTCATACTTTTTCACATATTCAGTAATAAAGTGTGTTCAGTTTGAAATTTAAAGTGACAGTAACGGTTTTATTTTAAAACGTTTTTTGTGCTTTGTTGACAAGTTTAAGCCTGTTTAACATGTCTGTACCATCAGATAAGCTATGTTCTATATGTATGAAAACCAAGGTTTCTCCCCATTTAAATTTATGTGATAATTGTGCCATAGTGTCCAAACAAAGTAGGGACAATGATGCCACAGATAATGATATTGCCCAAGATGATTCCTCTAATGAGGGGAGTAAGCATGATACTACATCATCCCCTTCTGTGTCTACACCAGTTTTGCCCACACAAGAGGCCCCTAGTACATCTAGTGCGCCAATTCTTATTACCATGCAACAATTAACGGCTGTAATGGATAATTCTATAGCAAACATTTTATCCAAAATGCCTACTTATCAGAGAAAGCGCGATTGCTCTGTTTTAAACACTGAAGAGCAAGAGGACGCTGATGATAACTGTTCTGTCATACCCTCACACCAATCTGAAGGGACCAGGAGGGAGGTTTTGTCTGAGGGAGAAATTTCAGATTCAGGAAAAATTTCTCAACAAGCTGAACCTGATGTTGTAACATTTAAATTTAAATTAGAACATCTCCGCGCACTGCTTAAGGAGGTATTATCTACTCTGGATGATTGTGACAATTTGGTCATTCCAGAGAAATTATGTAAAATGGACAAGTTCCTAGAGGTTCCGGTGCCCCCCGACGCCTTTCCTATACCCAAGCGGGTGGCGGACATAGTAAATAAGGAGTGGGAAAGGCCCGGCATACCTTTTGTCCCCCCCCCTATATTTAAGAGATTATTTCCTATAGTCGACCCCAGAAAGGACTTATGGCAGACAGTCCCCAAGGTCGAGGGGGCGGTTTCTACTCTAAACAAACGCACTACTATTCCTATCGAAGATAGTTGTGCTTTCAAAGATCCTATGGATAAAAAATTAGAGGGTTTGCTTAAAAAGATGTTTGTTCAGCAAGGTTACCTTCTACAACCAATTTCATGCATTGTTCCTGTCACTACGGCAGCGTGTTTCTGGTTCGAGGAACTAGAAAAGTCGCTCAATAAAGAATCTTCGTATGAGGAGGTTATGGACAGAGTTCAAGCACTTAAATTGGCTAACTCTTTTATTTTAGATGCCGCTTTGCAATTAGCTAGATTAGCGGCGAAAAATTCAGGGTTTGCTATCGTGGCGCGCAGAGCGCTTTGGCTAAAGTCTTGGTCAGCGGATGTGTCTTCCAAGACAAAATTGCTTAACATCCCTTTCAAGGGTAAAACACTGTTTGGGCCTGATTTGAAAGAGATTATTTCAGACATCACCGGGGGAAAGGGCCACGCCCTCCCTCAGGATAGGTCTTTTAAGGCTAAAAATAAGCCTAATTTTCGTCCCTTTCGCAGAAACGGACCAGCCTCTAACTCTACATCCTCTAAGCAAGAGGGTTATACTTCACAACCCAAACCAGCCTGGAGACCGATGCAAGGCTGGAACAAGGGTAAGCAGGCCAAGAAGCCTGCCACTGCTACCAAAACAGCATGAAGGGATGGCCCCCGATCCGGGACCGGATCTGGTGGGGGGCAGACTTTCTCTCTTTGCTCAGGCTTGGGCAAGAGATGTTCAGGATCCTTGGGCACTAGAAATAGTTTCTCAAGGTTATCTCCTGGAATTCAAGGAACTACCCCCAAGGGGAAGGTTCCACAGGTCTCAATTATCTTCAAACCAAATAAAAAGACAGGCATTCTTACATTGTGTAGAAGACCTGTTAAAGATGGGAGTAATTCATCCAGTTCCAATAAGAGAACAAGGGATGGGTTTTTATTCCAACCTGTTCATAGTTCCCAAAAAAGAGGGAACATTCAGACCAATTTTAGATCTCAAGATCCTAAACAAATTTCTCAGGGTTCCATCGTTCAAAATGGAAACCATTCGAACGATCCTTCCCACCATCCAGGAAGGTCAATTTATGACCACCGTGGATTTAAAGGATGCGTACCTACATATTCCTATCCACAAGGAACATCATCAGTTCCTAAGGTTCGCTTTTCTGGACAAGCATTACCAGTTTGTGGCACTTCCATTCGGATTAGCCACAGCTCCGAGAATTTTCACAAAGGTACTAGGGTCCCTTCTAGCGGTTCTAAGACCAAGGGGCATTGCAGTAGTACCTTACTTGGACGACATCCTGATTCAAGCGTCGTCTCTGTCAAAAGCAAAGGCTCATACAGACATCGTCCTAGCCTTTCTCAGATCTCACGGATGGAAGGTGAACAAAGAAAAAAGTTCTCTGTCCCCGTCAACAAGAGTTCCCTTCTTGGGAACAATAATAGATTCCTTAGAAATGAGGATTTTTCTGACAGAGGTCAGAAAATCAAAAATTCTAAGCTCTTGTCAAGTACTTCATTCCGTTCTTCGTCCTTCCATAGCGCAGTGCATGGAAGTAATAGGATTGATGGTTGCAGCAATGGACATAGTTCCTTTTGCACGAATTCATCTAAGACCATTACAACTGTGCATGCTCAGACAGTGGAATGGGGATTATACAGACTTGTCTCCGACGATTCAAGTAGATCAAAAGGCCAGAGATTCACTCCGTTGGTGGCTGACCCTGGACAATCTGTCACAGGGATTGAGCTTCCGCAGACCAGAGTGGGTCATTGTCACGACCGACGCCAGTCTGGTGGGCTGGGGCGCGGTCTGGGAACCCCTGAAAGCTCAGGGCCTATGGTCTCGGGAAGAATCTCTTCTCCCGATAAACATTCTGGAACTGAGAGCGATATTCAATGCTCTCAAAGCTTGGCCTCAACTAGCAAAGGCCAAATTCATACGGTTTCAATCAGACAACATGACGACTGTTGCATATATCAATCATCAGGGGGGAACAAGGAGTTCCCTGGCGATGGAAGAAGTGACCAAAATAATTCAATGGGCGGAGGATCACTCCTGCCACTTGTCTGCAATCCACATCCCAGGAGTGGAAAATTGGGAGGCGGATTTTCTGAGTCGTCAGACTTTCCATCCGGGGGAGTGGGAACTCCATCCGGAAATCTTTGCCCAAATAACTCAATTATGGGGCATTCCAGACATGGATCTGATGGCGTCTCGTCAGAACTTCAAGGTTCCTTGCTACGGGTCCAGATCCAGGGATCCCAAGGCGACTCTAGTGGATGCACTAGTAGCGCCTTGGACCTTCAACCTAGCTTATGTGTTCCCACCATTTCCTCTCATTCCCAGGTTGGTAGCCAGGATCAATCAGGAGAGGGCTTCGGTAATCTTGATAGCTCCTGCGTGGCCACGCAGGACTTGGTATGCAGACCTGGTGAATATGTCATCGGCTCCACCATGGAAGCTACCTTTGAGACAGGACCTTCTTGTTCAAGGTCCATTCGAACATCCGAATCTGGCTTCCCTCCAACTGACGGCTTGGAGATTGAACGCTTAATTTTATCAAAGCGTGGGTTTTCAGATTCTGTAATAAATACTCTGATTCAGGCTAGAAAGCCTGTAACTAGAAAAATTTACCATAAAATATGGAAAAAATATATCTATTGGTGTGAATCTAAAGGATTCCCTTGGAACAAGATAAAAATTCCTAAGATTCTTTCCTTTCTACAAGAAGGTTTGGAGAAAGGATTATCTGCTAGTTCTCTGAAGGGACAGATCTCTGCTTTATCTGTTTTACTTCACAAAAGACTGGCAGCTGTGCCAGATGTTCAAGCATTTGTACAGGCTCTGGTTAGGATCAAGCCTGTCTACAGACCTTTGACTCCTCCCTGGAGTCTAAATCTAGTTCTTTCAGTTCTTCAAGGGGTTCCGTTTGAACCCTTACATTCTGTAGATATTAAGTTATTATCTTGGAAAGTTTTGTTTTTGGTTGCAATTTCTTCTGCTAGAAGAGTTTCAGAGTTATCTGCTCTGCAGTGTTCTCCGCCCTATCTGGTGTTCCATGCAGATAAGGTGATTTTGCGTACTAAGCCTGGTTTTCTTCCGAAAGTTGTTTCCAACAAAAATATTAACCAGGAGATAGTTGTACCTTCTTTGTGTCCGAATCCAGTTTCAAAAAAGGAACGTTTGTTACACAATTTGGACGTAGTCCATGCTCTAAAATTCTATTTAGAGGCTACTAAAGATTTCAGACAAACATCTTCTTTGTTTGTTGTTTATTCTGGTAAAAGGAGAGGTCAAAAAGCAACTTCTACCTCTCTTTCCTTTTGGCTTAAAAGCATTATCCGATTGGCTTATGAGACTGCCGGACGGCAGCCTCCTGAAACAATCACAGCTCACTCCACTAGGGCTGTGGCTTCCACATGGGCCTTCAAGAACGAGGCTTCTGTTGACCAGATATGTAAGGCAGCGACTTGGTCTTCTCTGCACACTTTTGCCAAATTTTACAAATTTGATACTTTTGCTTCTTCGGAGGCTATTTTTGGGAGAAAGGTTTTGCAAGCTGTGGTGCCTTCCGTTTAGGTGACCTGATTTGCTCCCTCCCTTCATCCGTGTCCTAAAGCTTTGGTATTGGTTCCCACAAGTAAGGATGACGCCGTGGACCGGACACACCTATGTTGGAGAAAACAGAATTTATGCTTACCTGATAAATTACTTTCTCCAACGGTGTGTCCGGTCCACGGCCCGCCCTGGTTTTTTTAATCAGGTCTGATGAATTATTTTCTCTAACTACAGTCACCACGGTATCATATGGTTTCTCCTATGCATATTTCCTCCTGTCCGTCGGTCGAATGACTGGGGTAGGCGGAGCCTAGGAGGGATCATGTGACCAGCTTTGCTGGGACTCTTTGCCATTTCCTGTTGGGGAGGAGAATATCCCACAAGTAAGGATGACGCCGTGGACCGGACACACCGTTGGAGAAAGTAATTTATCAGGTAAGCATAAATTCTGTTTTTTAGATCAGTATCTGCACATGTTCTTCTTTATAGTTGTGTGTATTACATGCAGTTATATTAAAATTGGTGTATACTGTCCCTTTAATATACCTTTATAACCTCTAACTATATGCCTGTTTCTAAGCTCCTGCAGGCTGCCCTTATCTCAGTGCTTTTTATTAGCTTTTTAAATCTTGCAAACAGCTAGACAGTGCTAGTTTACATGTGTTGTGCCATACAGATAACATTGTGCTCACTCCTGTGGCAGTGGCGGATCCAGAGCCTGGTCTCGGGAGGGGCACTTCCAGATTTTTTTGTGGCGGCGGGCAGAAAATAATGAGTGCTTATAGAACAGACTATTTTATTTAACCTATCGTACAGCTCTAACCTTATTTAAAAACAGTCACATTTGTCTTTCCAAATTATGGATTTAAAAAATTAGAAACAGGTGACATTTAACCACATATAACTTTTTGTAGACTTTTTTATCAGGAGTTTGTATACTGATTATAGAACAGAATATTCACAGACAAAATTGTAACAAACCATACACAATTATGTGCAAAAAGGTAGAAATATACTGATAACAGTGTCACTTTGCAAACACTAAAAGCAATAGACACATAACATTTTTACATTAAATAACAAATTACAGAATTCGCTCAAGTCTTCGTTTTCCTTGCTTTGCAAACAGCTCAATGATTCGGTCAGTATTCACAGGAACATCTCTGTGAATGTAAAGCAAACTCAAACCATTTAATCTGTCTTCGAGTTCTGAGTCATTATGGGCCTTCTTGGCTATTGATTGACCTGGACAACACTGTTAAAACATGGCTTCGGTCACGAATGTCAGAACTTCTGACATTCGTGACCGAAGCCATGTTTTAACAGTGTCCAGGTCAATCAATAGCCAAGAAGGCCCATAATGACTATGAGCCGGCGGAATAGGGAATAGGGAAGCCCTCTCTCAGTATATTCTCGGGGGGGGGGGGCAATTGCCCCGTTGCCCCCCCCCCCCCCGGATCCGCCACTGTCCCGTGGATTTATGAAGAAACTAGCACTAATTGGATAAAATGCAAGTCTGTCAAAAGAACTGAAATAAGGGGGCAGTCTGCAGAGGCTTAGATACAAGGTAATCACAGAGGTAAAAGTGTATTATTATAACTGTGTTGGTTATGCAAAACTGTGGAATGGGTAATAAAGGGATTATCTATCTTTTTAAACAATAACAATTTCCAAGTAGACTGTCCTTTTAACTGTCCTGTTTTTTGGGGGATTATAACAGTTTGGGGCGCTTTGCCTGTTGTCCTTCCCACAGCTCTGCAGGATCTTATAATAGTTTCTGGGTTACTGAAGACCTCTTTCCTTGATGTGATTTGACTCTACTCCTGATTTGTCATGACAAAACTTCCTGGTGTCCCTGACTAAGCCACCAGCCTCTATTTAGAAATAGAGATAAATGCGAGAGTAGCCGCCTTCCTCAGCATTCCGAATACACATCCCTATATTGTACCTTATTTTCATTTGGTCATATGACTATTTGTCTTCTGTTCACGATGTGGCTATCTTTTTGTTGATCTTGTTTTCCTATTTAAATATTTTCAAAATTTATTTAAAAAAAATCCCCATTGAAATAACAAAATGTACAAAAGTACATTTCAATATTTTGTAGGGATTTATTTAGTCTTTTTAAGGAGTTTCCCTTTCATGGAAGAACTGGTACAACCAGTAGCCCGGTATATACAGTTGCCACATTTTGTGGGGGAAAATACGGGCCGTGCTCATTAGCATAAATTAGCATAAATAATTATACAACATAAATCAGGAGCTAAAGCTGCCAGGACTGATTTTAAATGATCATTTATTCATAATTAGATTGTGACACACTTACAAGAAATTTCACCATGATAGCATCTGTATTCCTATATTTAATATTTACTTTCAACTTCCATCTGAAACTTAAAGGGATATTCAGATAGAGAAGCAATTTTAAGCAACTTTCTAATTTACTCCTATTACAGTTATTTTTTTTGTTCTCTTGGTTTCTTTATTTGAAAAGCAGGAATGTAAGATTCAGAGCCGACCCATTTTCGGTCAGTTCAGCACCTATGTTGTGCTTGCTGATTGGAGGCTAAATGTAGCCACCAATCAGCAAGTGCTACCTATGGTGCTAAATGAAAAAAAAAATCAAATAAAGATGCTAAGAGAATGAAGAAAAAATATGTGTAAAATAGAAAGTTGTTACAATTACTGCTCTATCTGAATCATCTGGTCCCATGTCGGTAAAACACAAGCTGAGTGACTGGCAACCCTAAGAGTATATTAACCAGCATTGTTTGTTTTAATACTAATGATAATGGATCCTTGGTTATCATGTGGCCCCTTCAGCTACAGCACTTGGACGCTGGGCTGAGCAGGCAAAGGTCTGTCAATGAGCAGGGCAGACACCTGCAAACAAACCCTACACACCTATATATATATATATATATATATATATATATATATACATACACATGCATATAGGCAGCCAGACAGCTAGATAAATAGATAGATATATACTGGCATGTATATGGCTGTTGCATGTATATGACTATTTCACCTATGTGGCTGTTGCACGCAAGAGAATGTGGCACTCATGTACGTATGTGACTATTGTACTCATGTGACTGTGGCACGCATGAGATTGAAGCACACATGAAATTGTTACACACATATAACTATTGCCTGCCATGTGACTTTGCATGTATATGATTATTACACACATGTGACTGTTGCACTCATGTGACTTTGCATGGATATGATTATTACACACATGTGACTGTTACACTTATGTGACTGCATGTATATGATTACTGCACTCATGTGACTTTGCATGTATATGATTATTACACAAATGTGACTGTTACACTTATGTGACTGCATGTATATGATTACTGCACTCATGTGACTTTGCATGTATATAATTATTACACACATGTGACTGTTACACTCATGTTACTTTGCATGTATATAATTATTACACACATGTGACTGTTACACTCATGTGACTGCATGTATATGATTATTACACACATGTGACTGTTACACTAATGTGACTGCATGTATATGATTACTGCACTCATGTGACTTTGCATGTATATGATTATTACACACATGTGACTGTTACACTCATGTGACTTTGCATGTATATGATTATTACACACATGTGACTGTTACACTCATGTGACTGCATGTATATGATTAATACACACATGTGACTGTTGCACTCATGTGACTGCATGTATATGATTACTGCACTCATGTGACTTTGCATGTATATGATTATTACACACATGTGACTGTTACACTCATGTGACTTTGCATGTATATGATTATTACACACATGTGACTGTTACACTCATGTGACTGCATGTATATGATTATTACACACATGTGACAGTTACACTCATGTTACTGCATTTATATGATTATTACACACGTGACTGTTACACTCATGTGACTGTTCATGTATATGATTATTACACACATGTGACTGTTACACTCATGTGACTGCATGTATATGATTACTGCACTCATGTGCAGGGCCGCCATCAGGGGGTGACAGGGGTGACTCCTGTCAGGGGCCCAATGAGCCATGGGGGCCCCATGAGGCAAGAACTAAAAAAAAAAAAAAAAAATTTTTAATTTTGGCAGCCACCAGTGGGTACTACAGCAGAGTGCTAATTGAGCATGGGAAATGTTATTACAAGGAGTAAAGTATTAGCATTTGAGAGGATTTCTTAGTGTTCACTTTGTACAGTGTGTGCCTGAGTCAGACGGCAGATCACTTTCATTTGAAGAGGAGGTAGAACTTACTTAGCAAATGTTTTTTATTTATTTGTGCAATTTTGGATTGTAACTTCAGTGTGGTAGTAGTTGTATGGTGGGGCTAGGGGTCCATAAAAACAATTTTTTTTTTAGCAGCAGTGTATTTATGATTGTTTGACAATGCTGTAGAAATTCTATATTTAAAACCATGCAGAAATGTTTCCTCCTCAATACACAAATGGTAGATGCCCTTTTGGCAGATATGCATTTTATATATATATATTACATTCCAGTTTACTGCCCCTTTATGCAAGGACTTTCCAGATGCAAGGAGGCATTTTATCTAAGATTTTTACATCTGCATACAATTTTATACTCTCAGACTAAGATTGCTCAGTGTTTGAAATGAGACAGGTTAACTTAAAACTGTTCAGTTTACACTACAGCTGACTTAGTTTTGAAATACATACCAACAAGCCTAAATCCTGCATTTAACCAGATCTAATGGTATGAGTACCACATCTTATGGTCCCACCAAGACCATATAGAGTACAGCATTTTCAAAATCCATAA